>NC_134491.1:29708167-29990667 GCF_040206685.1 Ascaphus truei
CTCCCTCTCTCCCCTGTCTCCCTCTCTCCCCTCGTCTCCCCCTCTCCCTCTCTCCCTCCCTGTCTCCCTCTCTCCCCCCTGTCTCCCTCCCTGTCTCCCTCTCCCCCCTCCCTGTCTCTCTCTCCCCCTCCCTGCCTCTCTCTCTCTCCCTCCCTGTCTCTGTCTCTCCCTCCCTGTCTCTCTCTCTCTCCCTCCCTGTCTCTCTCTCTCTCCCTCCCTGTCTCTCTCTCTCTCCCTCCCTGTCTCTCTCTCTCTCTCTCTCCCTCCCTGTCTCTCTCTCTCTCCCCCCCTGTCTCCCTCTCCCCCCCTGTCTCCCCTCTCTCCCCCTGTCTCCCTCTCTCCCCCTGTCTCCCTCTCTCCCCCTGTCTCCCTCTCTCCCCCTCTCTCCCCCTGTCTCCCTCTCTCCCCCTGTCTCCCTCCATGTCTCTCTCTCTCCCTCCCTGTCTCTCTCTCTCTCCCTCCCTGTCTCTCTCTCTCTCCCCCCCTCTCCCTCTCGTCTCCCTCTCTCTCGCTCCCCCTCTCCTCTCTCTCTCTCTCTCTCCCCCTCTCTCTCTCTCGCTCCCCCTCTCCCTCTATTCTCTCGCTCCCCCTCTCCCTCTCTCTCTCCCACTGTCTCCCTCTCTCCCCCTGTCTCCCCCTCTCCCCCTGTCTCCCCCTCTCCCCCTGTCTCCCTCTCTCCCCCTGTCTCCCTCTCTCCCCCTGTCTCCCTCTCTCCCCTGTCTCCCTCTCTCCCCCTGTCTCCCTCTCCTCCCCCTCCCTGTCTCCTCTCTCCCCTCCCTGCCTCTCTCTCTCTCCCTCCCTGTCTCTCTCTCTCTCTACCTCCCTGTCTCTCTCTCCCTCCCTGTCTCTCTCTCCCTCCCTGTCTCTCTCTCTCTCCCTCCCTGTCTCTCTCTCTCTCTCCCTCCCTGTCTCTCTCTCTCTCCCTCCCTGTCTCTCTCTCTCTCCCTCCCTGTCTCTCTCTCTCTCTCCCTCCCTCCCTGTCTCTCTCTCTCTCTCCCTCCCTGTCTCTCTCCCTCCCTGTCTCTCTCTCCCTCCCTGTCTCTCTCTCCCTCCCTGTCTCTCTCTCCCTCTCTCCCTCCTCTCTCTCTCCTCTCCCTCCTCTCTCTCTCCCTCCCTGTCTCTCTCTCTCCCTCCCTGTCTCTCTCTCTCTCCCTCCCTGTCTCTCTCTCCTCCCTGTCTCTCTCTCTCCTCCCTGTCTCTCTCTCTCCCTCCCTCTCTCTCTCTCTCCCCCAGTCTCTCTCTCTCCCCCCCCCCTGTCTCCCTCTCTCTCCCTCCCTGTCTCTCTCTCTCTCCCTCCCTGTCTCTCTCTCACTCTCCCTCCCTGTCCTCTCTCTCTCTCCCCCGTCTCCCTCTCTCTCCCTCTCCCCCCCTCTCTCTCTCCCCCTGTCTCCGTCTCTCTCTCCCCCTGTCTCCCTCTCTCTCCGTCTCCCTCCCTGTCTCCCTCTCGCTCCGTCTCCCTCCCTGTCTCCCTCCCTGTCTCCCTCTCTCTCCATCTCCATCCCTGTCTCCCTCTCTCTCCATCTCCCTCCCTGTCTCCCTCACCCTCTATGTCTTATCTTAGCTGCCGTATACCTACATTGAAGTAACCTACCCTTCTTTCTTCCAGATCTGACTCAAGTTTCACGCGGGAGACATCGGAAGACAGGTAGGGAACACCTCCCCTCCAGTATAATACCTTGAGGGACTGCGGATCAGGTAAGATCCCAGACGGGATTGCTGCTTTAGAAATTGTGAAGAGGGGGCATCCTGACACTGGTTAATGGGTTCAGAATCCTTCATATCTGTGTTTTGTTTTTGTTTTTTCGATTAGTGAGGTCATCCGACGCACACACGCACGTAACAAGGACTAATGGTAGTAAAGTATAAGTGTACTACAATAAATAAACAGTTATGTAAAAAAAAAAACAAATGTGTCCCGGTTTTTCATTTTCAAAATCTGTTCACCCTAATCATATAATAAGTTTTAACATGCATCTGTTACAACTTCACATCTTACAAAAAGAGAAATATTAAACATTATATTACAACATAAATAATACTCTTGTTGTCTTCTTTTCTTATATATTAACTTTCATCTGTTGTATTCTACAAAACTTTTATTATTTTTTAAATTTTAACAACCAGTTGGGGAAGCAGCAGCCTCCGGATATCTCTCTCTCAGGGAAAATCAAGGATAGTAGAGAGAAAAGCAAGAAAGAAGAGGGAGTGGGGGGGGGGGCTGCTCCTTTCATTTGACCCGGGCCCCATGATTTCTGTTGGCGGCCCTGGCTGTATATATATAGAACTCAGTACTGTTCTAGATTAGTAGCACCACGCATACACACCTCAGCTAGCACTGCAGAAAAGTGGTTGCAGTTCTTGTGCATTAAATGGTAAGCGTTGCCCTTGTACTCCTTCCCCAGCTCTTCCATGATGTTATCGATATCCTCCTCAGTGAAATCTGTGGTGCCGAGAGCAATCGCTTCCCTGTTGGAGAAATAAATGTGAGGCGTGCAAGGCGTGCTGAGGGTCTGATCCACCACTTGTGGGAACGGGGCTGTTACCAGATCCCCAAGTAATGTATATCTCTTCTGTATGTATGTATGTATGTCTTTATTTGTATAGCGCCAATAATGTACATAGCGCTTCACATCAGTAATAGTTACAATCATATAAATAATAAGATATAAATAACACAAAGGGGAGAAGTGCTTCAGACTTAAAAGTAACATTTAGGAACGGGAGTCCCTGCTCCGAAGAGCTTACAATCTAATTGCAAAGAGAGAGATTTTATGGGATACATGGAACGCATCTGCGTCATATATTAACGCCAAACTGGCCCAGGACAACGTAGCTTGTTCAGAGTCAAATTTCGGAAACTCAAGCCAAACCCCGACGGGGCATCAGATCCTTTTTTTTTTTTTTTTATATATGAACCGGCGGGTGGTGAACAAAAGAAACTGCAAACTTTATTTCAAAACCCAAAACCAAAATCGAGTTGTAGCAAAAAAAAAAAAAAACTAAAACCTTTTTATTTCGAACAAAAACCAAAATACCAGCGCCCACCCTGATCCAATATGTAATGCATCACAAGCACAGTCATTTAAATAACACAGGGTGTGAAGGGGTTATTTACTAAAGTGTCCGTGCTGTAAAACTGAGGATACACTAGGCCAAAGCACGGCTACATTTATCAAAGAAACAAATCCAATTGTTTTCAATGCTATTACATTTCTTTAATATATTTTGGATGGAGCAGCTTTTTGTGCTGGTTTGGCAGTAGGCGGACTTTAGTAAATAGACCCCTCAGTGCACCATGTATCTGCATTAAAAGAAAAGCATCACATGCAGAGCAGTGTGTCGGCCTCGCGTGCAGAGCAGTGTGTCGGCCTCGCGTGCAGAGCAGTGTGTCGGCCTCGCGTGCAGAGCAGTGTGTCGGCCTCGCGTGCAGAGCAGCGTGTCGGCCTCGCGTGCAGAGCAGCGTGTGGCCCTCGCGTGCAGAGCAGCGTGTGGCCCTCGCGTGCAGAGCAGCGTGTGGCCCTCGCATGCAGAGCAGCGTGTCGGCCTCGCATGCAGAGCAGCGTGTCGGCCTCGCATGCAGAGCAGCGTGTCGGCCTCGCATGCAGAGCAGCGTGTCGGCCTCACATGCAGAGCAGTGTGTCGGCCTCACATGCAGAGCAGCGTGTCGGCCTCACATGCAGAGCAGCGTGTCGGCCTCACATGCAGAGCAGCGTAGGAGTTACATGCACTCAGAAAAATTGAAATAAAACTTGATTACCTTAGTGGTGCAGCAATGTCAATAGGGAAGGTCCCGGAATCAGTTCCCAAAAATGTAGGGATAGAAGAGAAATAATATCAGTGGCATTGGAGACAAGGAAACCCTTAGGCATTAACTGACTGGACATGTTTATTGACTAGACATGTTTATCTTTTTTTCTTCACAAAACGTTGATGTGCCTGCTGATATTCTCTCTTTTATTATATGCAAAACAATATATACACACATTATACATATGCAGTGTATGTCTAAATCAAAGTGTGTGTGTGTGTGTGTGTGTGTGTGTGTGTGTGTGTGTGTGTGTGTGTGTGTGTGTGTGTGTGTGTGTGTGTGTGTGTGTGTGTGTGTGTGTGTGTGTGTGTGTGTGTGTGTGTCATATATGTATATAGGCAATAAAGAATATCACCTGTGAGCACATTCACATGTCTCAGACAGATCTGCAACCCTGCTTTTCACCACTATCTCTTAGGCTACAACCACGCTGCCGCTTAGCGCGTTGAGTACAAAGAATGCGAATGTCTCCAGCTACGCTCGCGGGCGCTAGGCGAGACAGATTAAATTGTCTTCCAGGCGCGCGGTTCACATGGCCTCCTCAACCAAATCAGTGCCAGTCACTGCTCGGACCGACCCCCGGCCCTCCCGCTTGCGCTTGAAAAAAAATATGCCGGACAGCCGAGTGCTCATGCTTGGAGAGTTGGTGATGTCACCGCTCTCAAGCATGAGCGCAGTCAGTGGCAGAGTGGATGCAGCCTTGGTATACAGTGCTTCCACTGCAGATAGGGATTCTGGGAAATTATATGCAAATGGACACACAGTGTCACATTTTGCCTGAAATCAATTTTTATATGGAACCCTTATAAGCAAATGCTCACTGTTCACACAGCTTTTAAGCACAGCATGGGATTAGATGCAAAGCCAGAGAACCCACTCACAGACAGCTGTTTCGACCTTTGGGTCTCATCAGTGTGAGGCTGGTTGTACTGGCTTTGCAATTTTCAAGCTGGGTAGGTTTACCATAAACCTTATTTAAGTTATGGTGGGTAAAAAAGGCGACAAAAAAACTCCACTGTTTAAAGCTTTTACCACCATTAAATCAATTACACAATTTAAAAGCTGGTTGAACAGCAAGCATTTGCTTATAAGGCTTCCATGTAAAAATGGATTTCAGGCAAAAGGTGACACGTGTGTCCATTTGCATGTCATTATACATTAAAAAAAACAATACATATAAAACTCACACAAGTACATGCAAAAAAGACCCCAATATATCCCGTCCGGGCCCCGACTCTCAGCTGCCTAAAGGACCTTTCCTCTCTCTGTCCCACGCCGCCGAGCTTCCACTGCCGGCACGCGGCGGGGCTCTGACGTCTGTTACTTCCGGCGTGCTGACGTCAGAGCCCTGGCGCGCGCCGGCAGTGGAACCTCGGCGGTGTGGGACAGATAGAGGAAAGGTCCTGCAGACAGCTGAGAGCCGGGGCAGAGCCGCGACCGGCAGCAAGGCCTGGCCAGAGGTTGGGGGAATTTGCAGCGACGGCCGGGCCCCCCACAGCCAGCGGGCCCGGGACACCAGCCCCGGAAGTCCCCCCATCTCGGCGGCCCTGATGCTAGGTGATAACGGTGAACGGCAGGGTTGCAGACCTGTGTAAGACATGTGAATGAGCTCACGTGATATTCTTTATTGGCTACATGCCAACGGTGGAGGTGGAGGGTGTGTGTGTGTGTGTGTGTGTGTGTGTGTGTGTGTGTGTGTGTGTGTGTGTGTGTGTGTGTGTGTGTGTGTGTGTGTGTGTGTGTGTGTGTGTGTGTGTTTTTTAAACCTTTTCTCCAAAGACACAAATGTACAGAAATGTAGCAGTGTTTACAAAGTCAGGGGAGGACTGTTTCATTATTTGTTCCGGGTTACAATGGATAGTTACAAATGACCCTTTGCAAAGATCTAGAAATTCTTACTTGAATTTAAATGTTTCTCCCAGCTCCCCCGCACTGCCAGGTGTGATTTCAAAAATGCCACTGAATGGATAAGGATGACCTCCATAGGCAAATTCTAAAGTGAAAGAAAGATACAGAATATTTGAAGCTCCCATTGACAGAGCTTCACTGATGATTTCTTCATATCAGTATGAAGTATAACTCAAGTCTGCACGTGGCTACCCTGCATTTACACCGCCACGTGAAAACTTTCAATCGCAGTGATACGTGTGCCTGTATAGGGATTTAAACTTTGTCTGTAGGCATGACATGCTTGTAACTTGTTTCACCCTCTAAATGCAATACCTATGCAGCTTTATCATTCCAACACAGCGCGGCTATTATCACTTAACACCGTGGGAGTGGAACGCAGCACACAGGGGAGATACACAAAGCTTCATTATATCAGGGAACATACTGCAACATTACCTAATATGGGAGCGGGCATGCGGTTATATTCCCTGAGTTAATGCCGTATCCACAAAGCTAATTATATACAAAAAGCAATGGTCTTACCATATCTCAAATCATTAGAATAGCATTAAACTCACATTTGCCCTTTACTTTTCCCTCTACTATTATCTAGAGCAGGGGTGCGCAAACTGGGGGGGAGGGTGCTAGATTTTCAGGGGGGGCGCAGCAGTTATAGAGGTCCCTCGCTCTCCCCCCCCGGCATTTAAATTAAATGTCGCGCGAGGTCTCTATAATACACTTACCTTCCAGCGACACGTTGTCATGGTAACACACGGGGTCACGTGATGGCACGTTACCATGGCAACGCAATGTTATTTGACAGTGCAGGGGGGTGCGAGGCACAGAGGACAGCAGGCAAGGGTGCCCACGGGGGAAATTTTGCGCACCCCTGATCTAGATTATGCGGTGTTAAACCTGGCGGCACCACTGCTATTACTTGTAGCTTTTCAGCCAGTTTGTATTTTTCCTGCAACATATTTCCGTGCTCACATAGCGTAACATCGCATTATCTTCCGATAACGTGATAATCCTGTCTTGCCTTCAAATTCTTTATGGGCAAGCTACCCAGCTACCTGAACAAGCTCCTCACCCCTACCACATGCAGCATTTATCATCTGAGATCTGACTCCAAAAGACTGTTCATGGTCCCAAGGCTCAACATAGTATCCGGCCGCTCCTCCTTCTCTTACCGTGCACCCCAAAACTGGAACAACCTACCAAAGACTCTTACATCCACCACCAGTTTAAGTTCTTTCAAATCGAAGGCTGTCACACATTTTAATCTGGTCTGTAACTGTTTCATACGCCCATAATATATATTATCTTTAACTGTGCATGCAATTTCTTGTATATAATGTATACCCTGTTCATTTATGTAACTGTATTTGTAACCATGTATTATTTGTCTTAACTCCGTGCCCAGGACATACTTGAAAACGAGAAGTAACTCTCAATGTATTACTTCCTGGTAAAATATTTTATAAATAAATAAATAATACGTAAGTCTTTGTATTACTCCTATCTAGACCCTGAAACAGGTCTTTTACTGAAGTGGAGATAGAGAGCGGAAAGAAGAGGGAAACAAGGTCCAGAAATAACACTACGTTTTTTAACTCATGCCTAACTGTGGCGCTACACCCACACTGCAAACGCCCTATTTCAGAGTCTGGATGTAATGCCAAGTTTAGCGCTGACTTAAATAACAGAACATGACATCTGTAACAGGGGACTTATCCCTGTTCAGTAATGTTCCTTTAATCTAGCAGTGTGGTAGTTAATTACTAAACATCACCTGCCTGATTAGATTGTTTACAAAAAGCCTGCCTTTGAGACAGGAAGTGACTCTCTTTAGCTCTGACTGAGAGCTGACATTTGGAGACACCACAATGTCTTGAGTTCTGCCAGCCACACAGCAGAGCTGATTGCAAGACACCCAATAAGACTTCTAAACCTGGATGCTGATATTTTTCTGTGCACGCACGGGTGCGGTTCCAGGAGAGCAGAGAAGCTTACTCTACAGCTGATAAACAGATAAGACTTTCATTATTAAGAGACTGCTTGTATCTGCTTATTTTCAGGCTATGTGTTTGGGATGGGAGAAATGCTTAACTAATGGAGATGTGAACTAATTGCAAGGATTTCACTAGAAATACTCCCAAGTGAATGGAAGCTTTGTTCCCTCCTGTGTTTGGATAATTTCCTGATGAAAAGGAAAAGGCACAATAAAGCCTATTATAATTTCACATTATAACGACTCCAATTGTGTACCTCTGTGAACGTCCGTCTACAACACCCCTATGGCAACATTAACAGACGTTGGTGAATCGGAGATTATACGGTAACGCCTCATTATCACTTACATGGGTTAATGTTACGTTATTGTCCTTAGTGGATACAGTGTTACTATTAACATGATGTTAACCTAGGCTACTTAACGTGGCGTACACGGAACAGAGCTTTGTGCATGTAGCAGGCCTGTCCCTAAGTTATGTGAATGTTGCAATAAATGACATGGTGAATGAATTCATTAGGGGGCTGCCTGATCTTTTCCTTAAAGAATGGTGGGAGAAGCAACCCCCAGCGATGCTAACCAGAGTAATATCCGTGTAAATATGTATACAATGTATAACACATGAGGTCTCCTTTTTCTAGACAGTATAGTGAACCCGGTAACAATGTCCCATGTAGTCAATGACATGCACTATGCTCAAAAGCCAAACACATTTAAAAACACCACGCTGCATCAATAGCCTTGTGGATAAGGTATATCTTGTATGAGCCTGCAATGGTGAATTCAATGGCCAAATAGTTGCAATAACGTGGTGAGTATGTCAACATAAAGTTGTTACTCACTAGATACACAAATTAACTCTGAATGTTGCAATAAATGACACGGTGAATGAATTCATTAGGGGGCTGTCTGATCTTTTCCGTAGGCTGCGCTTATAGTGACGGCGACGCGACCGATGACGACACCCGTCGCCATTGTGAAAGTAGTAATCATGTTTGGAAATGTTGCTGGCTACAAGGGGAGTGAAGTCAGCAAGGGGGAAGGCAGAGGGGCTATGTGATTGGCTTATAGGCAGTCACATGGGGAGACCGCATCTGTAAAATCAAATCCTAGTGACTACAAGGATTTTGGTAGCGCCGTCGCTCAGTCGCGTCCACTATAAGCGCATGCGATGGCATCAATACAATTGTTTTGAAGCGACGTCGCGTCCCCATCACTATAAGCGCAGCCTTATTCTCCAGTTGAAACTGGATCTTGTTCTCATACCGGGTCGCTTAGAAAGATTCTGATTAATGACATTCATTTGCATGTTATTACACAGAATCCTTACCTGCTTTCTCTACATGTGGCAATGGGGTGAATTAAGTTTTGGGTAGCTATGGATAACAGAGCAGAACAATCAGGCAAATAACATACTATACAAACACCCCTTGTTACTTGAACATTTACTTAACACTGGAGCATGGGTAAAGTTATGCAGTTTGTATAAATAATTGGGTGGGTGACCAGGTGGTACCTCTAAATACGTATTGCTCTGGGTCATCAAAAAACTATTTGCAAAGCTTCTTATACCCAATGATCAAAGTGTGTTGGTAACAAAGACTGGAGAACTATTTTTTCATTTACAAACTCACTGTTTCACGTCTTTATCGAATCACAGAGAGAGGCTTAAAAATGTTTCATAGAATTAATTTCTCTCCTGAAATAGTACAACTACTTGTTTTAATATCACTGCTAACAGTAGTTACCACAATACACTATATAAATGGTTCATTTTTTTTGGGGGGGGGGAAGCAATAGAATATTGAAAGATCTGAAACTGATTATCATCTAAAACAGATTAAGATAATTTGGTGAGGAGACAGACTAATTCCAATGTCTGCTATCAAAATACATGTGGATCACCTGTGGTCTCCTTACAATTTGAGAACAGCTGTTTAACATGTGATACAGTGGGAGTCTGGGACTTACCTCGGCCATAGATCTCTATCCCTGAATGGAATACACCAATTCCCAAGGTAGAGGTGTATTCATTTATCCAGTACTGCAAAGCAGAAACAAGAACAACTCAGTCATGGGAGCCAGGAGGTCATATTCTAAGAAAACATGCATTGGTGTATTACTTGTCCAAATCATAACAATGGATTCATCTGTATTATTTATATTATTATTATTTATATTATTATTATTATTATTTATATCATAACCTCAGTCTTGAATAGCTGACAATCTGATTTTAGTTCCTTATCCACGTAAAGGTAAATGTGCTTGCACACAATTGATTGGTCTTGAACTTGTTTCACAAATGACAAAGATTCCTATTCATTAGGCTGTGAAGCCACTTCCCCCTGTCAGGAAAGCGATGAGCTCCATTCATTGAGAAGCAGATTAAATGATGAAGGTAGTCAGTAGTAACCCACAGTAGAAGACGGCTGTGGCTATGAAGGGTGACAAGCAGCAGCTCTGTTTGTCCGGTTGTCACAGCTTTTAGAAATGATCTGTGATCTTTTCTGCATGAAATCGTTTTGGAGACAAATGGTCAATTCTGGAGAAATGTAATTCATTAGATTTTGGAAATGAAATAGGTGACAATGCAAATTTAGCAAAGAAGAGGGAACTCTCTTAGCTCTGCTAATTTACAATACAGCAATAGTAATTGTTTAGTAATAATTGTTTTATATACACATAGGAGGTAAGGATTGGAGAAAACCCTTCCACCACAAGAAGCCCTAAAAATTGCACTTATGTGTAGTACTCAAATGGAGGATAACATTGATCCAGGATACACATTATCCTATACTGCCAGTCATAGTGAGTGGAAAAGTAAAAATAATAAATCTTTAATAGTTATCTACAAATCTCCTTATCTATTATAATAATTGTTTTAGTAATAATTGTTTAGTAGTAATTGAAGGTGCACAAAACACGTGGTTATATAGGGCAACCAAACAGAACCAAGCACTGTATACTGCACTCAGTCAATTGTGATTGAAATAAAAATTAACTTTTAATATTTATATTATAAAATAAATGCCACAATTGATATATATATATATATATATATATATATATATATATATATATATATATATATATATATATATATATATATATATATATATATATATATATATATATATATATATAGTGTGTGTGTATGTATATATATACACACACACACACACACACACACACACACACACACACATCTATCTAAAATATTTAATTATAAAAGTGACGTTTTATACTGTGTATACACAAGACTCCGTATTGTCGCCCCAAATAAGTATACAATATATCTAAAATATAGGCTGAGCATCTCAGTTGTCTAATTTTAACAAAGGTTGTATTTTATGGACATACAGTGTCTCTCAAACTCATCTATACCCAACCAATCACCCCCCCCCCACCCACGATTCACCCACCCAAGATTCACCCACCCAAGATTCACCCCTACACACCCATCCAAGATTCACCCCCCACACACACACACACCATAGATTCACACACCCCCACCCAAGATTCACCCCCCCCCACACACACACCCAAGATTCACCCCCCACACACCCACCCAAGATTCACCCCCCACACACCCACCAAAGATTCACCCCCCCCCCACACACCCACCCAAGATTCACCCCACCTACCCAAGATTCACCCCCCCACAATTCACCCCCCACCCACGACTCACCCCCCACCCACGATTCACCCCCCAACCCAAGATTCACCCCCCCCCCTCCCACCAAACAATTATTAGGCATTCCTTTTTGATGTCCATGGGACATCATCCCTTTTTGATCTTTCTAGAGGAGATCTTGTCCACGTTTTTTTATTGAGCCGAGAACGTGATCCTAATGGGGAGGAATTCCTCTCCCATTCCCACTATCACAGAAAGGGGTAAGACCATGTGATCGGTACTCAAATCAACCAACCCACTCATGGATGATCTATCTCTGCATGGGATTACGCTAGATGTTGCCTAGGACAATACCACCTTTTCCCACCTGTGAAATGACTTTGCTTGCAGAAAAACAGAGACCTCAGCTTTGCCTTTGTTATCAGCCATGGTATAATAGAGTCAAAACTGGAGAAAGACCGACCTGGAGCATTATTTCCCATTGTTTAGTTGTAGTCATATGGTAGGTGTGAAAACTTTTCATCAACTACATCTGAGCCAAAACTAATGAAAAGTACAATGCTAGGAAGTGATGTATATGCTATGTGACCCTGTTGAAGACTTTTCTGGACACTGACCTATTGCACAATAACCCCCTGACCTTTCATATGGTTTGAATACCTGTAGGGAATTTTACATTAAACTGCAATAGTGCCAATTGGGGCACTAACAGTCGAATACTCCCAGTTTCCGTGCGATAGTGTCCCAATCAGCACTATCGCAGCGTAATGAATAACCCCTGTCAGTCTCGCTAATTCATATTCATCAGCTTTTCCAGGCACCATTCTCTTCCCCCTTATCATTCTGTTTGTCCATCAATCACCCCGCAGATATTGTTTTATCAGGCTGCTCCAGCCTCCTCATCATCGTCAGAGACCCATCAATCAATGTGAAAAAGCCACAGCAGCTTTGCTCAGTGCTGGACGGGGGTATGGCACCATTGCAGCAGCTAAAGTCCGCCATGACTCATAATGAGCTGAAGATGGTAGCTGCAAACTACATTTATGACCTGTACCATTTCCCAGGTAATGCCATTTAATAATATAGCACAGTATGTTCCTGGTTTTCTATAGGATTAAGTGTATAGTGTACCAGATGCAACACAACATATACAGATTTCCTATCCAATAGCCATTCTTGCCCAGGGTACCATGATACTCTACAACGTGTCATCACAGTGTCCTAATTGTGCGACGTACATCTTTTTGCTGAGAAAACAATGAACAGGAGAAAATGTTCAGGTCTCAGATGAGAGGAAGTAATCAGAACAAAGAACTCTGTCTTTTGTCTCCACGATTCCCTACCTCTGATAAAGAGCATCAAAGCTCCATCCCACAAACTTCCAGTGAATGGAAGAACAGTTAGTAGGGAGTCGAGGTACAAAACCCCCTTATTGGAGCTTATTGAATCTCCCCCAATGTTCTAAACTTCCTCTATTAATCCCTTGCAGCACTTCACTGATTTACTGTTGTGTTCAATGCCAATCTTCTTACATTTGATGAAAATGTCTTAGGTATTTTTTCCTTAACTCACACTTATCAATTTTTATTGTCAGACAAAAAAATAAAAAGACAAATGAAGGCAATAGATGCTAATATTGATCTTTGTTTCAAGTAATTTCTTTTTCTCCTAATATTGCTACAGATAAGTATTGATCAAACAGAACAAGACCAAAGTACTATGACCGTACCATATATATGGGTCATTTTTTTCACCGTATGGACAGTGTAGGAGCTTGATATAAAGGCCCCTATAAAGGGGCCAGGTGCATTAAGCTGTTTTAGCCTATTTAACCTAAATTAATTTAAGTAAATCATAACACCTATCCTCTAAAGCAGGGGTACGCAAACTTTTGGAGCTGCGCCCCCCTGCTCAACAGCTACAGTGCTTGCGCACCTCCGGCATTTAATGTAAATACTGTGGGGCCTCTGTAACTGCTGCACCCCCCCCCCGCCTACAGAAAGTCTCGCGCCCCCCAGTTTGCGCACTGCTGCTCTAAAGCAAATAACCCAACGTTAATCCAGTGCTACGCCTTATATAATATATAGTTATTTTGTTTACGGCTGTTCGTGATAATGATATGAAAAAGAGGTGTTCCCCCGACATCGCATATCCACTAAAGGCCGTTCAGGTTAGCACAGGGATTTAATTGTTATTTAGTTTAGGTACCTAACGGTGGTATTAGAGAGACCTGACTCCGGGCTTCCGCGAGCATCCCTCAGCTGTTCTGCGGCTGCCAGACGACGAAAGCTAGGACAACGCTCCCAGCTGTCCCAGGCCCAGTGGAACGGCAGCACCCGACGCAGCAGTGACCCGGCGGCTCCCGAGCTTAGCAGCAGCCGCCTGGTCACTGCGATCCTTCCTCTCCCTGCTCCAGTCGGTGTACAACTTGCGGCTGACAGAAGGAGGGAGCTTCGGATTGGTGCCGCACCAATGTGGGTGTGTGTGTGGGCGTGGGGGGGATAAGAGAGAGACGGGACGACAGACACGAGAGACGTCGGGAGGGACGAGAGATGGGGAAGAGGGTTGGGGTTCCCCAGAATTTCCCAATCTAATTCTGGGGTTTCTTAAACTTTTTGTTTTTTGAAAACCACTGATGTACATACATACAGAGCTGAGTGTATGTGCATTATGCACAGATACTTTACCTGTATTACATGCAGCGCAATTCTTTATATATATATATATATATATATATATATATATATATATATATATATATATATATATATATATATATATATATATATATATATACACAAAGCAATATACATCTGTATTCATATTCTGTTTTTTATATTTTGCACAAAGCAATGTTTACAGGTTTTGTAGATGGATACAATGTATCCAGGGTAATGTATATCTGTATTATACACAGAGCAATATAGATCGGTATTAATTAATTAATTAATCTTACCTCTCTAACATTTAAAGAGTTATTCAAACCTTGAGGTCTGTAATTACTGAGATTGGCTTAAGATTTAGGCTCCGTGAATTCCTTAATGCCTCCGCTGTGGGTTTCCTCTGGCATTGATGCTTTAATTGTGCTCTGTCATTTTCTTCTTAACCCTCTGTTAGACTGCATCCTTTGATAGTTATATCTCCCCAGCCATCCCATGGCTGCTCCAGAGTCTGAAGCTGTGAACTCTTTATAAAAACACTAAGGAGCGGATTTGTAAATTAATGGCATGCAATAAAAATGGCACCAGCATTAATAATTTACTGCCAGCATGAGTCTGGGGAAGATTCTGGGATACATTTTAGCATGGTTATTTTATAAGCTGACAACATATTGAAAGGGAGTACTGTACATTGGAAGATTGTAACAGGGACGTAAACCTGTTTGGATAAAGCTTCCTCTGAATCCAGAATGGAGCTGGTTAATTGCAGCCACTCAATTAGCCAGTCTCCACCTGAACTAAAGAGAGCTCCATAAAAAAGGCTCATGTGAGACACAGGAAAGAGATTTTCTTCAGCCCACAAGGGTGCTGACATGAGGAGAGAGTCCTTAATACACAGGAGGACTGCGTGTTGACAGCAAGACACAAGGGGACCAGACCTCTTTATTCTGGATGCAGAGGACCCAGGAACCTGCCAGAAACTGGACACCACTGACCTGAAGGGCCACCAGCTTTAAGGTACCGCTGAGACTGTGGGGTTGTATGCTGGAAAGGGGCTTATCCTCCCAGTCTTGTGAGAGAGGGACGGGGGGAGTAAACTAGCCCTTACACAGGGATATGTATTTGTGGTTCTTGTATATTTTTGTTTGCTGTGCTGTTTAAAGGCACAGGCTCAATAAAGCCATATATTAATTTCACCCTAAAAGGTTTCCATTAGCATACCTCTGCACACATCGCTTACAAAGATGAAGAAGACAAAGTACACATTACCATGGTAGAATACGTTAAGAAGAGCTTATAATTTAAATGAAAAGAGCAGACACTAGGGGGTGAAGAAGATGGTACAATGAGCTAGATATGCTGTGGTTGCCTGACACAAGTTTAACAGGCACAAGGCATCTCTTTTTCTCTTAGTGTCCCATGGCAGGCGCTGTGTTAGAGGGAAAAGGCAAGGAGAGGATATCAGCAGAGCACATGCCAGGCTTGTTTGACGAGCAAATGCACCATTAGGCCGTGATTATACCAAAACTCGAGCGTGACGGCGCGCGCCTGAAGAACAAAATAAAACAAACCAATATGAGTGCACATACCAAGTGCAACGTAAGCGCCGCAACATACTGCAAAGCGTCAGTCTCCTCAAGCGATTTGAGATTGTGTTATTCACACACACAACGGCCGCATCACGTGATTTGCCCGGCCAATCACAGTGCATCACCAACCAACCAGTCTGACCATGTCTCCCTGCTGTAGCGCTACAAATCTCTTTGGCATGTTCACATGTAGCACGGCGACGTCGCTATGATGACGTCACCGGATCGCTCTGCAGCTCTGCAGTTTTTGGTATAATTAAGGCCTTAAATGTGTAGAGTTTGGGGGCAGGTCAGATGCAGTAGAGCCCGGAATGCCATCTGCACATTCCAGAGGAGAAAGGAGAGCATGAGGAGGAGACCTTGTAGAGATCTACGATGGGGCTGTTCAATGGAAAGCTTTCCATGTGAGGCCTAAGATCGTTATTTCAATGAGAATGGGCCCATATTTACTAAACAGTGCTATTCCAGAATGCCCCTTATGGCCCTTTCACTTGAATGGGCTACAATGTGTCATCTGGTGCCAATGAGGTGTTCCAGCCCTGAGGCGACACAAAAACTAAGTTATATGACACAGTGGGAGGCGGACCTGGGAGAGGTACTGGAGGAAGAAGACTGGACTGCGATCCTCACGGCAGCGTTCAAGAGCTCGATATGCACAACGTTAAAGGAGAACGCATATAAAGTATTAATTAGATGGTATCTCACACCACACAAACTATCTAGATTTGTCCCGGGATACTCCCCATTGTGTCCGAGACAATTTGGAGAGTCCGGTGATGTGTTACATATGCTGTGGTCCTGCCTCAGATCAGCCCTTTATTGGGAGAAAATGAGAGATTAACTCCAGATAATTTTCGACCTCGCAATCCCATTGGACCCGTGGCTATTTCTACTAAATAGACCAACACCGGGCCTGGCCAAAGTAGAGAATAAACTGGTTGCTCATTGTGCGACGGCGACGAGATGCGAGATCGCAGCATTATGGAAAGAGAAAGAAATTCCATCATGATTCGGAACAGAATTTGGTTTGTGTGCCAGATGGAAAAATTAACGTGTTTAGTTAATGACACTGGCGTCAATTTTCTAAAGGTCTGGCTGCCACGGCTAGACAGACAGATATCCCAGGGGTAGAGATGACCACAATTTGGCTATGATAGTTACAGATGCGTTCTGGTTTGACGATTGGGAAATAATTGGGGCCATGGAGAGCAGATGTATTGAGAGCAGTAGAGGATTAGGACCATGCAGGGAGTAGACACCCGAGTATCAACGAGTACAAATGAATTATCATAGGTTATGATACCACAATAAGGGGATGCTAAGGAGAGGAGAGGACCCCCCCTACCTCCCCTTCCCTTTTATTTTGATCTATGTTTTCCTTTAGAGTCGATGTTAAGTATGATTTTCGTTGGTTGTTAAACAAAACAATGGATGTACACTATGTTTTTGCTTTGCATTGAAAAACAATAAAAACTTAAGTTGCCAAAAAAAAAAAAAAAGCAGATCTTCCACAATCTGACTTGGTGATGTGACATCTTAAATATTAATCTTCCCCCTGAAAACTTCCGCAACAGAGCTTTACAAGTGAGTGGTCTTAACCTGTATCTCTACATAACAGCATCATTTGGCAAATTGAATTATCCACATGAAAACAGGAATAATTATGCCCTGATAAACTATTGCATAGCAAATATATAGCAAATACAATTATCACGCAGAGTACTACTTAGAGCTAATTCTGCATATTAGGGAGAAGGAGCGGCTCAGTGAGTAAAGACCCTGACTGACACTGGGATTGCTGCAGGGGCTGATTGACTGGCACTGAGTTTTGAAGAAGGGGAACCTGGTTCAATTCCCAGTGTCGGCTCCTTGTGACTTTGGGCAA
The DNA here is from genome assembly GCF_040206685.1 of Ascaphus truei. Taxonomy (NCBI): domain Eukaryota; kingdom Metazoa; phylum Chordata; class Amphibia; order Anura; family Ascaphidae; genus Ascaphus; species Ascaphus truei. The sequence continues at coordinate 29,725,648 of NC_134491.1, forward strand.
GTCACTTTATCTCCCTGTGCCTCAGGCACCAAAAAATAGATTGTAAGCTCCACGGGGCAGGGACCTCAGCCTGCAAAATGTCTCTGTAAAGCGCTGCATACAATTAGCAGTGCTATACAAGAACATGCTATTATTATTATTATTTATATACCCCACATTTGCAGTTGAACAAATAAATTGACAGGTATTCAATGTGCCCCTTCACAATACCCCATTATTACATTAACAATCCAGTTTTTGGAATCTGAACTAGTACTTTATTATATGAGCATGAAATCAATTTTATTTCAGCTGGTTTGCACAATCAATGCACACAATTCCCCAAATGTCCACTGTGTAATTACTCATTTAGCACAATTATTCTACTGAATACCTCCACTGTTATTTACAAAAATAAACATACTGGCCATTAAGGTGAAGCCAACTGCAAATATAACCATTTTACTAAGGTTTGTTTCTTAAATAATATTTACAAAATAATTTTAAAATAATTTTGTTTACCATTTATACTGCTCTTGTGCGCACAAGATCAGCTTGCACATGCTTTATACGTCATATTTATTTATTAATTATAACAACATTTATATAGTGCCCTTATCCAGGGCGCTGTACATTAGTAAACAAAGGTGTGGTTACATGTAGCTTATTACATTATAGAGTAATTGTTAAGATGTCAGTGTGGTGGGTAGGCGTGGGAACATTATGGTCAGGCTATGGGTTAGGTGCATAGAGAGCTTGCTTGGGGGGCAGGAGTTGGGGGTCAGGTCTCTGGATTTAATATTGTCAGTAGTACTGTATGGTGATGGGTCTGACAGTAGGGACAGTGGAGGCGATTGGTGAGGTGGGTGACTTTGGAGAGTTTTGGAGAGTCTTTAGGAAGGTATAGGACGGGATGAGAGCAGGGGCCTGAAGAGTTCTTCATAGGACTGAAGTGAACTAATGAAAGTGAAATGTTTAATAGTTCAATCTCTGTGACTGACCAGTGGGTAACTATCGCATGGGCATGTCCTGGGGCCCCAGCTCGGGGAGGGGGTCCGAAGGGAGTCAGGAACCCTCCCTCCTGACTCGAATCCCCCTAAGCGGTTACTGAGGCCTGTGCTTTTCCCCACAGCACTGAAACTGATTGCTGGGGGAGAGAGCGGGGCCTCTGTAGGAGCAGACCTGTCCATTGACGTCACATGTTGCCATGACAACACGTCGTCTCGCGCGATGAGGGCCAGCAGGTACGTGAACTGGCCGAGGGCCCCTTACACTGAAGTTACGCCACTGTGACTGATATATTGTGTAAATCTCAAAAGTATAATAATTTGAATAACTTTGGTACCTGAGGTCTACAATGCATTGCAAACACCTTTCGAATGCACGCTTTGTGTTCACGACATCCGATCGGTCCATGACTTATTCTACTCTCACTTCTTGGTCCCTAATAAAACTTGTCGCTCTCTTTGAAACAGCACTGGAGGCTGCCAACAACTGGTGGCCCATCCTGCTTGCATACTCTTCACCCCTCAGAATTGGTGGGGCTCCTGCTATTACCCCATTGTTGCTGTCAGCACATCCCCCACCCCATGCCCCATTTCTCTTCCTTTGAGACACACACAGTCTCATCTATCATCATTCTGTACATATGGCAGTCATCTATTGCCTGAACTTCTCTTCCTGTAACTACACCTTTCCCTCGGGCATGCAGGCGTGTCCATCTCTCTATCAAAAATCTCCCACTCTTCTACTGCTTGGTGGCTTCAGCTGGTATCTCATAAAATAGATTATGGTGCCATATTTAAGTGGCAAAATAGTTTACATTAACATTCAAAATATTTGAATATTGGATCTTTTGGAATTTGAAAATGCTGAAAGATTATTAGTGATGTTTGTAAGTGGGCTAGAAAAGAAGCATTTCTGGCAGAACAATACGTTTAAAATCGCCCATGTACGGTTTTATGTTTAGCATTGTTTCAGTGGGTGTTTTGTTGCCAAGAAATTGTTGCTAAGCGTAATCTTGTCTGATATCAACTAATATGCTTCTGCCTACACAGTGTCTAAAAAAAGACTGGAAATCCTTGAAAGCGGAAATGAAAAGCTAGGAGTGAACAGAGCCAGGCTTCCAGGACCATGTGATGATGAATTTTAAATGTACTGAGACTTTGTGATGTAGAAAACTATTTGATACTGATATGTTGTTTCTTAGATACTTCCTTAGTTGAAGCAGCATCCCTGAAGTTGGGTGTCCCCTGGAGCAGAACAGTCGCACTGGTACCACCAGAAGCCCCAAATTTCACTGATGTGTGTGAGCTATAAGTAATACCTCTGTATATAGTGATTCTGTATGGTATACAGTATCATCAATATTTTGATCACGGAGTATCTCACAATACTATTCAGTACACAACACATTGGGTCATGTTCACAGAGCACAAATAGGGCTTTTACAGGGTCTGGAGAGGTGTAACCCCACATTTAGGTATACCGTACGTTAACTAACATAGAATTGTTTGCAGCATTAGTTTCCTCTATTTTCCCCACTTTACACACCTAATTCAGGGTCTGGACGGCAGTAACGCCATGTTATTGGAAACTAACGCAACGTTACACTACAATAACGGGACATTAATCCTACAGTATGCTAATGATTTACTGTACATGTACGTTGGTTTTGCATGTAATTAACTTTGTGGATGTGCATTAGCATTACCCTCAGGGCAAATAACGTCCCACTATGAGCCCTGATTTAAAGGAGCATTTTGGTTATGGCCCTTTGTTGTGTACTGTACATTATATGTGTGCTTTTTTATGTATAGAGCATCAGCCAAGTATACAGTGCTTTACAGGATGTATATCATAATATACTGCGTCATCATACAATATGCGTATTAAACAAAAGACCTTACAACTTAAACTAACTACTTTTAGCAGTTCTGACCATTGAACCCCAGGCAACTCTTGAATACCCTATTTGTTAGCGTCTGCACCTATTATTAATAACGTTACTTGTGGCTTCACAAAAGTAGTGGTACTGTGCCGGACCATCATATTCTACTTTTGTTTAACATGGGAAACATTTATTTTGTCTATAGTTTAGAAATATTGTTACAAAATTAGGCATAGAAAGAAGGGCAGAGAGGCCTCCTAAAATAAATGAATTTCCTTTAAATATACAGTGGTGCTATCGTTTGTCCATAAAAGGTATTAGTATTCGGAACCCCTAGTATCATTAGACTGTGACCTCTGCATCATATTTTAGTCTATGTTGCTAAGACGTGTGTGCTGGTCACGCCTGAAGCACAGAGCCACCAACCCACTGACGTACTGAAGCACAAGGCCACCAACCCACGGACGTACTGAAGCACAGAGCCACCAACCCACGGACGTACTGAAGCACAGAGCCACCAACCCACGGACGTACTGAAGCACAGAGCCACCAACCCACAGACGTACTGAAGCACAGAGCCACCAACCCACGGACGTACTAAAGCACAAGGCCACCAACCCACGGACGTACTGAAGCACAGAGCCACCAACCCACGGACGTACTGAAGCACAGAGCCACCAACCCACGGACGTACTGAAGCACAGAGCCACCAACCCACGGACGTACTGAAGCACAAGGCCACCAACCCACGGACGTACTGAAGCACAGAGCCACCAACCCACGGACGTACTGAAGCACAGAGCCACCAACCCACGGACGTACTGAAGCAGAGCCACCAACCCACGGACGTACTGAAGCACAGAGCCACCAACCCACGGACGTACTGAAGCACAGAGCCACCAACCCACGGACGTACTGAAGCACAGAGCCACCAACCCACAGACGTACTGAAGCACAGAGCCACCAACCCACTGATGTACTGAAGCACAGAGCCACCAACCCACGGACGTACTGAAGCACAGAGCCACAAACCCACGGACGTACTGAAGCACAGAGCCACCAACCCACGGACGTACTGAAGCACAGAGCCACCAACCCACAGACGTACTGAAGCACAGAGCCACCAACCCACGGACGTACTGAAGCACAGAGCCACCAACCCACGGACGTACTGAAGCACAGAGCCACCAACCCACAGACGTACTGAAGCACAGAGCCACCAACCCACTGACGTACTGAAGCACAGAGCCACCAACCCACGGACGTACTGAAGCACAGAGCCACCAACCCACGGACGTACTGAAGCACAGAGCCACCAACCCACAGATGTACTGAAGCACAGAGCCACCAACCCACTGACGTACTGAAGCACAGAGCCACCAACCCACGGACGTACTGAAGCACAGAGCCACAAACCCACGGACGTACTGAAGCACAGAGCCACCAACCCACGGACGTACTGAAGCACAGAGCCACCAACCCACGGACGTACTGAAGCACAGAGCCACCAACCCACGGACGTACTGAAGCACAGAGCCACCAACCCACTGACGTACTGAAGCACAGAGCCACCAACCCACTGACGTACTGAAGCACAGAGCCACCAACCCACGGACGTACTGAAGCACAGAGCCACCAACCCACAGACGTACTGAAGCACAGAGCCACCAACCCACTGACGTACTGAAGCACAGAGCCACAAACCCACGGACGTACTGAAGCACAGAGCCACCAACCCACAGACGTACTGAAGCACAGAACCACAAACCCACTGAAGGGATCACACAGGGAACTAGTGATGGGCGCAGAAGAGGAGCGGGGCAGTTTAGGGAGAGTGGGCTGCTGGGTTGGCCAGGGGGTTGGGTTTAAGCCCCTCAGGGCTGCATCCGGCACCCGAGCACCCTGCAAGCCTGGCAGTGATTATAGCTTTACCAGCCACAGAAGCGCCTTTGCAGCTGTTTTTCTTCTGTTAGATGAAGCCCACAGAGAATAAAGTCGCCTATTAAGTGTTAGAGGAGGAATTACTTGGCTCATGGGACAGTACACTGTGTGTGTCTTGTAGAGAGGTTGATACAGTAGCTACAGGAGAGAATATTTGCTGCAAAGTGGCATGCAATGTCTGTAACTGTTTTTTTTTTTTTTGTTAAACTTATATTTTTATTCAGATTTTTAAAATATAAATGGGAAGGGGAGAAGTACAGAAAGAAAAAAAAAAGGAGGGGAGGGGGGGAGGAAACAACCATTTTGTAACAAAAGTCTTAGTCATCAACAGTCACATTACATAGCGTACGACATTTTAGAAACAACATATCATACTCTCCTCAGTCCCAGCTCCGCTTTTCTATTAAAAATCATGTCCTTATCCCACATCCCAGGTTTCCCCAACTCTATCAAACTTTCTTGTGGTATAGTTCAGAAATGAGGTGTCTCTCCAATTGTTGGACTTCATTAGCCCTTCTAATAACGTCTCTTCTGGAGGGCCGAAGTGTCTTCTTCCACACTGCTGCTTCAGCGCATCTAGCCGCCGTTAGGATATGCAAAATCAATTTAACTGTATCCACGGGCTTAGCCAGAATAATTAAACCTGGATCTAGCGGCATCTTGATCCCTGTCACATCTTCTAACAATTTCAAAACTGTCCTCAAATATGTCTGCATTACTGGACAAAACAACTAAATATGCGCTAGATACCATATCTGTGCACAACCCCTCCAGCATCTGTCAGTAGGCTCCGGAAACATTTGCTTTAACCTTTTGGGGGTGTAATACAGCGTAACAGAATTTTATAAATATTCTCTATCGTTACTGTACATAGAGGGGTTTAACCTGCACTATCCCAAATAACTTCCCAGTCCCCTCTTGTTATTTCAGTCTGGAAGTCCTGAGCCCACTGATCCATATATTTATGGGCCGGGGTATCCTTTTGAGGGACTAAACCCTGGTAGAGCAATGAAATCAGACACTTTTGGTATTTTTTTGTTTTGCATAGATCTTCGAATTGTGTGGATATAGGAAATTCCTCCTCATAGAAACCCTGCCGAACAAAGTGTCGGACCTGTATATATTTGAACATCTCAGTTAGAGGTGGACCGTATTTTCTCATCACTTCCTCAAAAGACATCAACTTGTCTTATTCTCCCATCTCTAGAATCCCTCTATGTCTCCAGGTTTCAAAACCCTGGAAACAAGGCAGAAACCCTGGGTTACCCAACAGGGTCATAAGTCTGGATGGTGTTGACATAACTTTATATTTCTTTTTTGCCAGCAGCCAGATTTTCAGGGTGAATCCGATTACCATCGGGTCAGACTGTCACCCAGTACCAACCCCGGGGCTCGACCAAAGCAAAGAAGGCAGACTGACCGAGCTTGTTAATGAGCTCTCCAAGTCCAACCAAGCATAAGTCCCTCCCGGAGAGTGCCAATACACCATTTGTCTCAAATGAGAGGCTATATATTTTTTTTAAAATATTTGGTACTGCCAAACCACCTCCTTCCTTATGTAAGAAATCCGCTCCTGGGTTTGGCTGAAACCAATTCCTTACAGAGCTATGCAGTTTCTAGACAACTCCCCCTTGAATCTGCCATCAGTATCACCTGTGCTTGCAATCACAGCAGCTCTGTCTCTGTGCTCCGTCACTGGAGGAATTCCCTCACAGCCCTGTCCTTTGGCTCCCTGCCCTTCTTATACTGGGCTCTCCCTTTTCCTCATTGCTGAGCATAAACCAAGTGCTACTTGGATGTAACTGTGTTTGCCACAAGCTACCTGCCTTAGCCATTCCTTGTTCCAGTGGCCTACTGCATATCCTCCTTGCAGAAGCCTGCTTCCTGGTTCCTGTGGCCTGCTGCATATCCTCCTTGCAGAGGCCTGCTTCCTGGTTCCGGTGCTGAAGCGCTGGATCCCCAGTACTAACCCTTGGTGTTCCTAGGCCGGTCTGCTTACTCCAATTGCAGAGGCCTTCATCATGGGCCGCTCCCGTTCTTCACGCAGAGGACATTCCTATGCTGCAGCTTCTATGCTGAAGCACTACGTACCTGCCTTCCTGTTGCCAAACCCCAGCCTGGATATCATTAACCCTGGCTTCTCCAACCCTGACCCTGGCTTGTCCACGGATCACTCTGCCTTCTCCAATCCTGAACCGGCTATGTTTGGCCACTGAATCCGCACTCCAGACCTGACTCTGTGGCCTAAGGTTGGTGTATATGCATCTCCACCTCAGCCCCGCGGTCCGGTCCCAGTTTGTGGCGAGCACGTCCGTTACCCCTTAGACTAACATATTTGATCTGGCTACTCTCAGTTGTTTATGTTTCCAAATAAATTGCATAATTCGATTTTGAATTTCTTTTATATTTGTATGTGGGACAGATATTGGTAGTGTCTGGAAATAGTACAGAAGTCTGTGGAGGATATTCATCTTGACCGCAGTTATATGCCCTAACCAGGAGATACAATGGGAATTCCAGGCTTGTAGATCTTTTCTTTTATTTATATAGTTATATTTATATAGTGAGTTGTAGTCTCTAGTGAGGTGAATCCCCCGATATTTTAAATGGGTCTTTTTCCACTTGTAGTCAAAATGGCCTTTGAGAACCTCAACCTCCCTTTCAGTTAACGTTAAATTTAGCACTTCCGACTTTCCTACATTGACTTTATATCCTGATAGTTCTCAGAACCCACGGACGGTGGATTGTAAATTTCGGGAGAGACATCAGAGGGTTAGATATGGTTAGAATAACATCATCCGCAAAGAGTGATATTTTATGGCACTCATCTTTTATTTTAATCCCTTGTATATTTGGGGAAGTTCTGATTGTAGCCGCGAGAGGCTCGATTGTCAGGGCAAAAAGTAGAGGAGAGTTCAGCCTCCAATGGAATGATCGAGTGCACGGAGCTTCCTCAGCCTGCGTGCATCTGCGTTGACGTCGCTCGCGCACGCCCCCTGTAACTGTTTATTAAATCTGATGAGGCTTTGACCACCCCCAAAGCGAAATAATGACAAAAGTGCAGTGTGACCCACATAGTTAACCCATTAGCAGCTCTTGGGACCTAATTCATTATGTTCTGAACTGTGATTGGCTGCTTAATGTCTCTTTATATCACACTTATGCAGTGTATTTGAGTTTCTGTATTTTCAAAGAATTTAAAATCCAAGCATAAGGCCACAAACAGCTACGAGTGACATCCCTATAGCAACCACCTACGGTACTCTGTTCTGAGGAACGGCCATTTTGAAAAGTTGCAGTACCTCAAACTTTACAGCAAACTCTCTGTCATAAAAAGTACCATGAACCCAATGTCAGAATATGCATTAAACAAATGGATTCTAAACCATGGTCCTTTGCTTCTGATAATATTTTTTTTTTAAATTCTTATATACTGCTGCACTGTTGTGTACATTGCATTTTTTCAGGCAGAAGTCCAACTCCCTGCCATGGCGCTGCGGGTAGGTAGAGTGATAAACAAGTTTCTTATAATTTCTGGTGGTACTTACACTTAGGGTGGCCAGGTGTCCAGTACTGAATCGGACTGTCCTGTATTTGGACACTGTCCAGTAAAAAATTAGGTAATACTGGATATGAATGTGTATTACCACTCTGGACATAGTGACCTGACAGGCTTGGGAGGGCTCATGATTTGCCTGATTGGTTGCTGCTGGGTGGTGTGGGAGTGGGGCTAAGGAGAGGGGAAACAGCATGGATCGGAGAGAGGTGTGTATGTGTCTCTTGAGTGCGTTGTAGCTTTCACCATTGTGTCCAGTATTTTTGGAGATGCCACCTGGCAACCCTACTTACACGATGGAGGACTAAATAACAAATTTATACATAAGAGCAGGGCTACCGACAGGGGGGGACAGACCGGCAAGGGGCCCGGCCCCCCTGCCGGCATCCCTGCCGTTCTCTCTGTGCAGGCAAACCGGGCTCTCCCATTTCCTGGGCCCCTCCCATCTATCCCTCACCTCCTGTAGGCAAGATGGGCCATCCCATTTCCTGGCTACCACCCCCTGGTACCAACCAACTGTCCCTGCCTCCACGGGCCTGCTGGGCTCTGCCTTGTACTGGCCGTGCTGCTCCAGCAGGCCCATCCAAGGGTCCCAGGTAAGCCCACATGATCTAGGCCCCACTTATACCACCCTTCCAGGCACCTTACCCTCCCCAACGGGGAGTGTGCTTGTTTGTGTGTTTGGAGAGGGGGGCTTAGTGTGTGTGCGTATATTGGGGAGGGGGGTTATGGAGTATGGGGAGGGGGGAGAAATACATGAGGGTGAGAGGGGTGGGGGAAGGAAAGGGGGTCGGGGGAGAGTGAAGAGGTGTGTGAGAAGGGGGAGTGTAAGAGAAAAAAGGGGTGGTTCTCGCAAGGCCGCCGATACATTGATGGGGGGCCACGGTGTAAACGTTAGTCTTGGGTCCTGGGAAAGCAGTCTACGGCCCTGCATAGGAGGCCTAGAGTGTTCAAGGTAACTGTCTGTGACCCGCAAATTCACATACTTCTTGGGGTACAGGAACATTATATGTTTTTATTTTACAATGATTTACAGCTATCCGTCAAATATTGTTTTTGGCAAACGTAAAAACTGTGCGAGAGTTCCAGTTGAGAGTATTGGTCCTTTAGCAATATATAGGTGTCTGTTTATCGAGGCTTCTCCGCTGCAAAACTGGAGCAATTATACTGCAACTTATTTACTATAATCAAGGAAAAAGATTCCCTCAGAAACCAATAGGATTTACATCTTTACATGTTGTGTAGTATTTTTGCCCTCACTTTGCAGTCAGGAGACTTTGATAAAATGACCCTCATAGTTGAGCAATATTTTGAAAACCCTATATACTTGCACTCATATACCAGTTCAGTAAACAAGTACAGAAAGCATGTAGACTATGTACGTTTTTGTATAGTGGTTATTTTTCACTCTGGCTTTTCTGTATATAAGGATTTACTAGAGAGGAAACGTGGTTTGGAAAGCTCCACAAGTGAGAGCGAAGTTGTAAAACAAAAGCAGCCTTTTTGGTGTCCGCTGAATTTGTTACTTATGAGTAAAAAATGGAAATCCGTATAATATTACAGGGGAACCAACGTGGTAAGTAGCTGTTTGACTGCAGAACATTGTAAAGAATACATGAACATTTTAGGGTTTATGTTGCTACACTACGTTAATTGGCCCTGGGAACTTCACTGAAGGGGAACAAAGTTTTCAAAGTTGCGGCCTCCAATTCCCAGTTATGTCCCCTTGCATGCATTTGTGTTCCTAATAGTGAATGCACCTGACATAATAGACACAAGCATCTCAAAACATTGGGCTCATTTACCAAAGTCTCCCTGCTGTAAAACAGGGTACAATTAGTCCAAAAACTGCCCACCATATATTTTCAAAGAACAAATGACGTTTTTGATGACGTTTTTATGGCTCGTTTTTTTTGCTGGGATACTTGAGAAATAAGGGTAAGTTACCCATCTACCTGAAAAGTTCCTCACTCCTACCACATGCAGCACTTATCATCTGAGATCTGACTCCAAAAGACTGTTCATGGTCCCAAGGCTCAGCAAAGTATCTGGCAGCTCCTCCTCCTCTTACCGTGCACCCCAAAACTGGAACAATCTACCGGAGACTCTCTCAGCCGCCACCAGTCAAGTTCTTTCAAACTAAAGCTGTCTCACATTTTAATCTGGTCTGTAACTGTTACATACGTCTATAATATATATTATCTCTAACTGAGCATGCAATGTCTTGTATATAATGTATACCCTGGTCACTCATGTAATTGTATTTATAACCATGTATTATTTGTCTTAACTATGCCCAGGACATACTTGAAAACGAGAGGTAACTGTCAATGTATTACTTCCTGGTAAAACATTTGATAAATAAATGATACCCATGGTGTCCGACTCTAAAAGACCACAATTAATAATATGAATTGATGTCTCCATATACAAGATGTGTTCAGATCACTACCTTATTTAATGTACATGGCCTACGCTGGGAAATCCAAAGCAAAGCGAGAAGGAGCGGCTCAGTGAGTAAAGACACTATCTTCACTGGCACTGAGTGTGAAGCAGGGGAACCTGGTTCAATTCCCGGTGTCGGCTTCCTGTGACCTTGGGCATGTCACTTTATCTCCCTGTGCCACAGGCACCAAAAAAAAACATAGATTGTAAGCTCCACGGGGCAGGGACTGTGTCTGCAAAATGCCTCTAAGCGCTACGTAAAAACTAGCAGCGCTATAGAATAACAAACAATATATAATTTGCTAAGCCTTCTAGCATTGCACTCTGAGACATGTCTGCAGACAGCAAACTAGGAGTGAAACCAGGGGAGGGTGCTATCCAAGAATCAGCTGCAGCATACTCCCCGCCTGCAATCACACTTTGCAGATTGGACATTCAGCCATGCTCATCACATTGAAAGGACATTATCAGCATGCAATACTTACCATGTCATAAACATTTAGTATGACGGGTTCATTGGCCATTGTGAGTCTCGGCTGCTCCTTTTTGCTCTCACAGGCTTTTAAGTCCCATCGAATCAATGCTGCAATTAGCTCCTGTTAGTAGGGATGCTTTCATCCTAGGATTTCTAGACAAACAGGTCTGGGGTCTCCATTGCCAAAGTTACACGTAAAATGGGTTTCTGTCTCACACTCCAGCTCATGGGTGAAGCTGGATGCAACCTCAGTTCAAGCATAGGGCAACCATCAACCCCAATCTACAGAGGGGAATGTAATACTCAAGAATGCATTACATAGAATAGGAATATGACAAGTTAATCATGATTTCTTTAATAATACAGGTACTAGGGAATCTGCTGCAATAGATTTGCCATATACACGCCAATGACCTTTACACTGTTTAAGGTTAGCTCAGCATCCATAAACATGCGGTCTCCAATGGATCTCCCATTCTCCAATCCACTTACAAGCAGTTGTGAAAAATACTGGGCTGTATGCCTCTCCGTTTTTGTGCATTAAACAGCTGCCTGCAGATCTGTAGGGCATAGATTGCAGTGAGGATGTTTTCTTGTGCAAAGCAAGGAGCGTATTAAATCAGATGATCTTCCCTGTGGTTTTTGTCCCGTGTATCTGCGCTGCTGGGAATGCTCACTGTTTAAAGGGTAATCGGAGAAAGACCGGACTGATACGGTTCAATATGCAAAGAGAAATCTCAAGATGCTGGAAGAGAGAATAATGAGGACCAAACTCCTCCTGTCTCCGCTCGTCCTGCAACAGACCTGGGAACAGCGTTTGCATCGGCTCCTGGTTTCTGGAAAAGCAATATGACCGTGGTGCTGATATAGTGCAGACTATGTAGTATCCATAAAAAAAAAAGGGGGACAGGGTGAGCTCATCTAAATAGGAGGTGGAGCCCTGGCTCCCTTCCAACTGCTCCCAAGCAGATCTGAATGGAAGCTGCAGGGAGGCTAGTTACATCATACACCATATCCAGGTCTCCAGAGACAGAGGAGGGACCATGAATACTGCATGCGAACCATTCATGGACAATAATAGAGATCCCCCCCCCCCCCTTGTTTTACATCAAGCACAAGGAATTCCCCAGTGTTACATGCTTGCAGCACTTTATTCTAGCAGTAACGAGAATAATTATTTCATTAACCCCTATGTTGCCAGTGGGGCCAGCAATGCATTGCTGACCTCTCTGGCAGTGAAGGGGTCGAAGAAAGAGAAAAAGATGAAACAATGAAAAAAAGCAATAGCTAATGCCCGATTTTAAAAGCGACTGCTTTTGTTAAATAAGGGTTAAAATCTGCTTACATCACATTTTTTAAAAGATGTATTCTATATGTTTTTGCATAGTGTGTGTGTGTGTGTGTGTGTGTGTGTGTGTGTGTGTGTGTGTGTGTGTGTGTGTATATATATATATATATATATATATATATATATATATATATATATATATATATATATATCAAAAGACAATTTCACTGACAAAAGAGAAAGAAGTTTCACTTAAAATGCGCGTGCCCCTCCCCCCTTTTTTTTGTATTGGTGCGTTCATTTGTTCTATTGTTTTTGTCATTGTACTTAATGTAGCTAATGTTCACCACTGTATGACACACTGTGTAAAATGTTAGTGCTTAATAGATAAACAATAAAAATAAAAATGATCTTAGCAGTAGTTAAAGCTGAACAGATGCAATTGGATTTCACATAATTAGTAATACATTAAAAAAGAGGCAAAGTGTAAAATGAAGAAATTACAACATAGGTAGGGCTGAGTTTGGAGAAGTTGGGCTAGATTATTAGTGGTAGAAATATTAATAAAAGGCTCTCTCTAGGAGGTGGGTTTTAGAAAAAGATAAAGATTGGGTCCCAGGTGATTAGAGCTATGCAGATTGTCCCGGAGATGCTGCAAGAAGGAATGCTTTCAGACCGGATAGAGTTGTACACACAGGTGCAATGAAGAAGAGATATGATTGGGCAGAAGAAAGGGTATAGCAAGAGACTGAACATAAGATAAATAGGGAGGTGTGCAAGTCTTGAAGGACAGAAGAATCTCAAGTATGGAACACTAGCAAAACCCGATGCCTCCAGAAATGCTGCTTTAGTGCTGAACGCCAAAGGAGGAAATGACGCTCTACAGCAGATTTCATACACTACAAATTCGCTTTCTTTCTTTTTTCTGCCTACAATGCTGCCCTATCCCTTTCTAAACAAAACTACTTCTATTTCCTCATATCTACAATGTCCTCCAATCCACAACGCCTGTTTTTCACTTTCAACTCTTTCCTTCACCCACTTAACTGCTCAAGACCTCACTAACTACTTGAAAGATAAAGTCAATGGTATTCGACATGATATAGCATTTTGTCCAGTCCTATCTACACAAAACCACTCCCAACATGCTCTCAAAGCAATTCTCAGCTCCTATCTGGTTACTGAGGAGAAAATCTCCCGTCTCCTCTCCTCATCCCCATCTACAACCTGCACTCTTGATCCAAACCCCTCATATATCCTGCACCGCAATTATTCCTATACTAACTCACCTTCAACCTCTTCATGAACACAGGCTCATTTCTTTCAACCTTCGAGCATGCTTCTATCACACCCATTCTGAAAAAAAATATTCTCTCAATAGTGCATCCCCTTCCAGTAACCATCTCCCTTCTGCCATTTGCATCCAAACTTCTTGAACAACTAATTTATAACCGCAACCTGGACTTTCTCTCTTCTAACCCTCTCCTTGACACACTCCTGTCTGGATTCCGTACTAAACACTCCAGAGACTGCTCTGCCTTAACAAAAGTCACGAATTACCTACTCAAGGCCAAATCTGTGACAATACTGACAGCAGTACACACAGAAGCAGATGGATACCCTCCGCAACTAACCGGAAGCAACCCCCACCCCTCCAATAATACACAAGGCAGTAGCAAGTCGCACCCAGGCGCTGTGGTGGAACTTGCAGAGAGAACTGTACCAGGAAAAAAGGGATCCAGAAGCAAGTGACAAAGTGAGAATATGACGTAAGGGGGAGGTCTGACATAACAGCACTTGGATCTAAGCCGCCATTTTGAGTCAGCATCCATCTTAGGTGCCTGATATTGTCTATTGTCTGTATGAAAGTTGGTATGGAAGTTAGTTTAAAAGACATTTTTTTTCTGCTGAAGTTCCAATTGATATTGAGCGGTTCAGCTAAGCCACAAAACCTTGGAGAAGAGCAAAGTGCCAATGTTATGAAAATAAGAGACAGATAGGCACTTTCTCGCATTCCGAGGGAGGTGCCCATGTAGTTCCGTATGTAGAGAAAAGGTCAACGGCTTGTATAAGGAATATTAGCTGAGTCATTTCATTTCCTTTATGTATCCCATAATAATGCTTTAACTCAATGTGTTCATATTCATATTTTGTTTACGTAGTGACGACACGCAACCTCGTATAGGGGGCGTGGGCTTAGTATTTTGTGTATAAATAAGGCCTGTATGCCACCATGTCGTTGGGGGAGTTTTATTTTGAAACTCTCCTCTGCGTGTGCACCGTACACTGCAATAAACTTATTTGTCATTTTGCAAAACATATCCTCAGACTTGTGTTTTTTATTCACAACTTTCACAGATGGCGCCCGAATAGGGACCCAAAAATACCGGAAGCTGAGCACCTGAAAAAAACACTCCTCGGTCACTCAAATCTGAGCGCTCGTAAGAATCAAGGTAAAAGGCACCTTTTGAGGAAAGCCTGAGTTTAAAAAGTTGTTTTGAGTGGTATGAAGAGAGATGTGTTTTGAAGGGTGTCTCAATCTGTGTTGATGGGTTTACCTAGCAGTTTCAAATAAGTTTATTTGTCTGTTCCTGTATCCATTTTAAAGTGTTATAGATGATAAGTTTTATTGGGATTAAGGTGAGAGTCCCGTTAAAAGTTTTGGTGTTTTGGTGATGAAGGTGAGTGTTTGTATGCTTAAGGATTTGTTTTTCAGACTGTCCTGGGTTGTGATAAATATTTTTGTTGTCTGAGCAGGAAGGGTCCCTGATTGTACATTTGCTCTGTTTTGTCATTAACATACCAAGTGAGTTTATTTATGGATATCTGTTTAGAAGGTCTTATCTGTATCCATGTTATAAAAGTATAAGGTTTATCAGGACTGGGTTGAACCCGCTTAAATAAAATAAGTATTTTCTTGGGTATAGTTATGGTGAAAAAATCAGAACAATAACATGCCAAAAGTGCGCTGATTATTGTATCAGGAGTATTGTACAGGTCAATTAAATGTGATTACTGTAACAGGAGAATAATGGGAAACCAAAGTTCTCAAAATTTGCCATTAGAGGTTG
Source organism: Ascaphus truei (assembly GCF_040206685.1). Lineage (NCBI taxonomy): Eukaryota > Metazoa > Chordata > Amphibia > Anura > Ascaphidae > Ascaphus > Ascaphus truei. Next base: position 29,741,293 of record NC_134491.1, read on the forward strand.
TGTGTCTGCAGACAAAAATAATAAATAATGGATACAGAGAACAAGAAGAGACAATATAAATATGTTTTGTTGGCCAATAAAAATACACATGCAAGTTCAATGAAAATACACATGCAAGTCCCAGTGAAAAACATGCCACCCCAATGAAAAAAGTTTTTTGCAATAAATTACTATGGAAGGAAGCGTGAACCTATGGGCAGCCGCACCGGTTTTCTTATTCGTAAGAATGCGAACACAAGGGCTCATAGTGGAACCATCTAACTTTCAGTAATCCCTGTGTGTCTGTGGCAGTATAAATCTTTGGATTTTATGAGGTTTTTGTGGCTAAAGTTAGGCATGGCAGGCCCGGCTGGCGGACGCCGCAGAAATCAGGTGTGAACTTATAAGCTTCTCCTTCCATTTCCCCACATGCAATAAGTGGTTATAAATCATTTCCTGATATAAACTCAAGTTTCGATGCCGGCAAGTAAAATTGTTGTGCCCTTAATGGAGAGTGGCTAGATGGATTTGATACCCTAATGAATTTTTCCTGAATGATTACCTGTGTGAAAGATAAACCATGCTAAGTATCACCTGTGTGCACAAATCACCATCCAAGAACTTGCAAGTACGTAAAAAAAACATGAATATTATTTGCTCACAATGAAATCAAAAGTCTGCAAGAAAGAGAATCAAAATCGCAGCAGCACAGATCGTGCCCCCACCTTTTTCTCCAGCGCGAGGAATGTGCTAAGATACGAAAGCTAACTCAAAAGCTACGGAGCATTAGAGTAGTTTTAAATTCAGGTTATTTATGAGAATAAAGAAAGAGAAGGGAACTTTTATTAATTTAGTTGCAGGATGAAATTGTGTGGTAATAGGGGAGAAATGTTTTTCTTTTATTTGTTCGTTATTTTTGTGATGTTGTTTGGCTGTGTATGAGAGAAGTTTTTTGTATTGTGTGTGTTCTGTATTGTGTGTAACCAGTAAAAACACATTTCAATTTTATTTCTATGGATATGTTCTAGGATATGTTTGGGAATATTTTGTGTTTAAAAATGCGGGTAAAAGCTCACAAGCATTGTTTGAAGTATATATTGTATTGTATGTTTTTATGTATATAACGCCATTAATATGCACAGCGCTTCACAGGAGTGGTGCACGTCGTAATCATATAGGTATCAAATGGTAAAGGTAAGAGGTCATTGAATAAGTGATCCAGACATAAAAGTAACATTAAGGAAGAGAAGTCCCTGCTCTGAGGAGCCTACAATCTAATTGGTAGGTAGGGAGAGCATACAGAAAGAGTAGGATTTGATTAGAAGCCAGGAGAGGAATTTCAGGAGGGGAAACGCAGAATTAGAGTTTAAAGAGTAGAGTGATTCTGGCAGCAGCGTTTGGGATACATAGTAGGGAAGACAGGTGAAAGTCAGGAAGGCAGGATAGCAGGGGATTACAGTTATCAAGATGGGAGAGAATAAGGGTCTGAATCAGGGTTTTTAACAGTTGAACAACAGAGGAACAGGTGTATCTTTGTGATATTGTGGAGGAAAAAGCGACAGTTATAGAAATTGTTTGAATGAAAGAGGAGAATATGAGAGAGGAGCAGGGAGTGACCCCTAAGCAGCGTGCTTGGGCTACTGGATGGAAGATTCAAGAGTAATGTGGAAGGAGATAATAGGGTCAGGTTTGGGAGGAAGTATGAGGAACTCTGTTTTTGCCGTGTTAAGTTTAAGGCAAAAGAGGGCCTTCCAAGATGAGATAACAGAAGGACATTCAGAAACTTAGGTTTGTATGGCAGGTGTAAGGTCAGGGGTTGAAAAGTAAATGAGGGTGTCGTCAGCATAGTGGTGATATTTAAACCCAAGAGACGTCATTAGGTCACATAGAGAGAGTGTGTACAGAGAAAAGAGAAGAGTGTGGTCCACAGAGGCAAATGCTTCAGAGAGGTGGAGTAGTGTAATGACCTCTGTCTTGGGCAGCATATAGGTCATCAGTTATTTTAGTGAGAATTGTCTCTGTGGAGGGAGCAGTGCAAAAGTCAGATTGTAGAGGGTTAAGGAGAGAATGGGTGTTGAGAAAATGGAGCAAGCAAGAGAATACAAGACAAGTTCAGTAGTCAAAGTAGAAAGACAGATAGGGTCAAGCTTGCTATTTTTGAGTCATGGTATAACTATTACATGTTTTAAGGAGAATGGAAATGTAGCAGATAAGAGGGAGAAGAGGAGATCAACAGTGATGGTGACATTCTCTTCTGATACAGTGGAAAAAGAGTCAAGGAAAGCAGGAAAAGAGTAGGAAGCAAAGTAGGATAGGAGGAAACAGAGGGAATGTTCTGGTGTATGGATTCAACCTCTTTCTTAAAATAGTCAGCAAAAGTCCTGAGGTGAGATGAAGGAAGAGTTTGTGGGGGTTAGACTTGTGAGTGTTGATTAATGGAGAGAAATAGGTTTGTGTAGCTTGAGAAAGGACAGGATAGCATAAATTTGTAGTTAATGAAGTAAGTGAAAATATGAAAGTTCAAACAGAAGGTTTTAAAAAGAACTGAGTGGAGGGAGATAGCATGAGCGTGTGGGAGCTATTTGTGTGTTAAAAAGTTATATAAACCTCAGCTATATAAAAGCCCGTTGGTTAATTTTTGAGAGGCCATAAAAATGTAGTTCTTAGGGATCTGGATAAAGCTCCATGTATTTAAACTTTAAGCAAAAGTTCCAATCCAATAATTATTATTTTTCAGGAAGAAGCCGTGGTGTGGCGTTATCTTATCTGTTCAGGGTCAATTGGCGAAACGCCCAGAAACAAAATGGCTTTTTGCCCGGGAACAAGTCTTATAAAATTATTTTTTGTCTTTAGTCAGATGAATATACAGAGTGTCTTTAAAATTATAAAGCTGACCGTGTGCTCAGCACAGTGCAAAGAGATTATATAAAGCAAGACATTAGTGTGAACTCTTATACAAAATCATTTGTCTATTAACTGAATATGTGATGTATGTTATAACTTTTAACCATTTATTTTTTCCAAAGGTGCCCGTAAGCAGTGGTTATTGTCAAAATTGCTGTGTAATCTAGAATGGGTTTGCCAGGAAAGGGTGAATTTGGGCGTCACCTCTCATTTGTGGGTGTGTCTTGTGCATAGAGTTAAATACAGGGGATACATAGTTGCAAAAGCAGTTACATAAGTGAATAGGGTATGCATTATATACAAGGCATTTCATTTTTATTTTTTAGCAGAACAGTTACAGTGGAGCATTTGGGGTAAAAACCAGATAGGGATTGGCTAGGGAAATTTGTATGGGTGAAATAATTGCTTAATTGGGGGCGAATATTTTTCCATGACTGTGGATAGTATTGGGAGAAGAGAGATTGGCCTGTAGTTTGAGACAGTATTTTTTGTCCCCACTTTTGAAGATTGAGACAAACTCTGGCAGTTTCCCAGGTCTTAGGGATATGGCCTGCAGACAGGATAGAATTAATTATGGAAGCAAGTGGTTTGGCAAGGGATGAGGCCCCAAAGTTTCAGGAACTTAGATTGTATCAAAGTCAGGTTCACATTGGCTACTTAGTTTTAATTTGAGGAACATTAATAGGGAATACCTCTGTCTATATGCGGATGCTAAGACAGGAGTAAACACATTGATACAAGAATTTATTCCTAGGTATAAATTATCTCCCTGTGAGACACTTATGGGATGACTTATGACTATCAGCAGTCCAAAGGAACAAATTAAGGACCATGTTATTGGTAATAAAACAATAAGTTTTATGCAACTAATACATTTTTTGAGTCTCTCTAGGCAAAGTTGAAAGTGCACCTACTCGAGATGGGGTTAATAGTCACATATTTCCTGCGCAAGCATGCTCTTCATCCAAGTGAAAAAGCCTAAAGTAACCACCACTACAGCAATTAAAGTGGCAGAGTTCTTTTCCTCGACCCAAAGCTCGTCCAGCTCCACCAAACGTTCCAGCTCCACCAAAGACCAAAATCACCTAAAGCACAGCCGCAGCAAGTTAACGTCTTGCCGAGTCAAAACTCTAACCGTTAACCAACGAGGAAAATAAGACACCAGGCTAAGGCCCGGTTTTATCAGAACATTTCATTTTTTCAGAGACTCAATATTTTTATTCTTTAGAGTGTGTTTAAGTTAGAAATTTAAGGTGTATGTACAATTGAATAGTCTGTGACAAGGCTACTAAAAGCTCAAAACAGAGAGATACAAAATGTATATAAAAAATAGTTAATAGTGATGTGGACAACTGAGGAAAACTGTGAGGGAGAATGAAAACGTGGGTGTCAATAAATGTTGCTTGAAGAGGTGACCAGGGACAGCATGAGGCAAGATCGGAGCTCCAATGGACACCGCTACCTGGGATGCATATAAACCGGAGACAAAAATGTAAATACCTCCGTGAATCCCTCTTGTAGCTCTCCGTTTTCAATGCCTCAGTCCAGCAAGCAGCATCGGCGTCATTCGTCTCTAATTCAGCTGCATCTCCTCACACAAACTCTCTGGAGCTCCCGAGTGCCGGTAGTGCATGTGATCACTTCCGGTCCGTCCGGTGTAGGCTCCCTTCTCTCCGCTGTGTCCACGGAAAAGTGCGATAGCACACACAGACTCCCATATGGCGTGCCCTCCTTCTCTCAGCGCGTCTTTCCAATCAAAGGGCAATACAAGTAGAAAAATGGATTGGCAAAAGACAAGTCTGTTGCCAATCCATTTTTCTACTTGTATGTACAATTGAGCCTTGATGGGAGGATTGGTTTCCTGGAAGCGTGGCTTGTGAAAGCTCCTGTATGTGTTTTGGCAGTACTCATCACTCTATGTATGTGTCATGTGCAGCAAAACTTTGATCCAGAAGTGTGTTGCACCTCCACCAAAAGGAGGGGGTCACCCAGGGGCGTGTGTCAGCCACAAGGAAAGGATCATGTCAGCCATTTTGACCCATCGCAGACATCGTCTGTTCTGATATTCTGAGTGAATGATGTATACAATGCGTGCAGGGGTGAGGATCACATATTCGCTTCCACAGATACCAAACCCCCTCAATTCTCAGTAATAGAATGTTTTGATGATTCTGAAAATATATGATGATAGAGATAGATGCCATTTCTTTTATCTAGCAACTGCATATCCAAAGAAAGGTCGCTTGCATAAAATAAGGTTTTTAGTATTATGTGTATAATTTCTGTATTTTTCCATTTTTTAAGGGAACCTCTTTAAAGGGTGTATCACACATTAGGAACAAGAATCAATTTATGGGTCAAGTGCCTTCACCAACCAATGAAACCTGTGTAAAAATGTATGTTTAGTCAGATAACAATTTACAGGAAGGATGTGGCCTTAATTTTGCAGTTTTTAATTTCATCATTAAACCAAGAACAGGTTCAGATTAGTCTTATGGCCTTACAAAACAGAATTGCTTTAGACTATGTTTTAGCTTCAAAAGGAGGGGTATGTGCTTTGATTAAAGCAAAAAAGGCTTACAAAGGGAAGTGACAGAATATCACCCTTGGGGTTAGGTGAATGGCTTAGATCACTTGGAGCAAAAACTTGTGAATGCTTTGATGTGTTTGGGGGTGTTACTTGTTGTCATGTATGTGTGTGTCACGTGTTGCAGAGGTAGGATCCACAAGTGTGTGACCCCCTCCCCCAATCTGATGCCACTCTTTACAGATGCCAGAAACAGCAGTCCCTTGAAGAAAGAAGACGCCGACCACAGTTATTCATCAAAAGACATATTGGCCGCAGCGCCTTACGAGACTATGACAGTGAAGGGCACGCACCCTTGTCCTCTGAGTTATCCCTGGACTATCATCATAAACTTAATTCTCAAAAGCTGTGTTTTAAGAATAAAAAAAGGAGGAAGTGACAAAGTGAGAATATGACGTAAGGGGGAGGTCTGACATAACAGCACTGGGATCTAAGCCGCCATTTTGAGTCAGCATCCATCTTAGGTGCCTGATATTGTCTATTGTCTGTATGAAAGTTGGTATGGAAGTTAGTTTAAAAGACATTTTTTTTCTGCTGAAGTTCCAATTGATATTGAGCGGTTCAGCTAAGCCACAAAACCTTGGAGAAGAGCAAAGTGCCAATGTTATGAAAATAAGAGACAGATAGGCACTTTCTCGCATTCCGAGTGAGGTGCCCATGAAGTTCCGTATGTAGAGAAAAGGTCAACGGCTTGTATAAGGAATATTAGCTGAGTCATTTCATTTCATGTATCCCATAATAATGCTTTAACTCAATGTGTTCATATTTTGTTTACGTAGTGACGACATGCAACCTCGTATAGGGGGCGTGGGCTTAGTATTTTGTGTATAAATAAGGCCTGTATGCCATCATGTCGTTGGGGGAGTTTTATTTTGAAACTCTCCTCTGCGTGTGCACCGTACACTGCAATAAACTTATTTGTCATTCTGCAAAACATATCCTCAGACTTGTGTTTTTTATTCACAACTTTCACACAAGGTGTGGTCCAAAAGTGAAGAGGAGGTAGACAAGCACACGGTGGTCAAATGGCAGGTCAGACAGTCACAGGTCATTAACATGAAAAACGAGAGAGAGAATGGTCCCAATAACAAGTGGGGTAGGGTGACCAGACATCCTATTTTAGCCATTTGTCACGAGTCCTGACTTTTTTGGCCACTGTCCCAGGTTTTATCGGTGCTTACCGGCCGCTTGTGCACATCCACATGAGCGGTCAGCAAGTGCCAATTGCGCATGCGCATAAGCGTCCGGCAAACACTGATCGCCCATGTGCGGATGGCAAGCCACATCACACATGCGCTGTCGGTGCTCGCCGTTCACACATACGCAGTTGGCACATGTGCGTCATTTGTCCCGGGACAAATATGGTCACCGTAAGGAAGGGTAAAGTCCAGCCCTGAAACCGGTGAGCGTGGCAAAGAGCAAAACAAAAGTATTTGGTGGGGGTTGGGGATTTTTTTTGTATGAATATGGGGGTGGTTGTATGTATTTGGGGGTGAGGGTTTGTATGTATTTGGGGGGGGAGGTTAATGTATTTTGGGGGTAGGAGTGTTTTCTGTATTTGTGGGGTGGGGGGGGGGTTGTGTGTGTGGGTCAGGGGTGAGGGAGGGAATGAGTGTGAGAAGGGGAGGCGGGGGACCCAAGTCTTAACTCTAGTCCTGTGCCCCTGGATCCCTGGCCATGTACAGTAGTTATCCTCATCCACAAGAAAGGAGACAAAGACTACTACAAGCGCTACAGACTGATCGTCTACTTCCGATCACTTACAGGACTTCTATGAAGATACTCGCTAATCACCTGCGACAAACCCTGGACTTTGCCCAGCCTAGAGAGCAAGCAGGATCTCGCAGTGGACACAACACAATGGATCACATCCAATTCATACAAGAAGTGATTTCTCAAAGTAATTAATACGATCTACCATTTATTTTAGAATTCAAAGATTATGAAAAATCATTCGATTCTGTCCACACTTCAGCGGAGTTAATTGCATTAAGAGGACAAAGTGTTGCAGAAGCGTACATTGCTATTACAAGGAACATTTACGAGACCACATTAACCATTACATGAAGAACAAGCAAGATACGGATCAGTGCAGCAGTGCGGCCGGGAGACGCCGTGTCACCAAAGCTTTTCACAGCAATACTTGAAGAATTTTTTGACGGGGTTCCAAACCTTTTTTTCCGGTGTGCCAATAAATGGGCACAAATTCTTTGGTGGGTCACTGTTCTCTTGCCCTCCTCTCTCACTCAATTCCACCCTCTTCCTCCTGCTCTCTCACTTAAATACCCCCGTAGAACCGATGCAGAAGTTGGGCCTGGCTGCTGGTGCTGGCTGTATGCCCTGGGGGGGGGGAGGGGGTGGCGTAACAGGGCTTCACGACTGAAGAAAGCTGGGGCACAGCAGCACACAGGGGCCCCAATGGATGGAAGAGAAAACTGGTGGTTCTCCCGCCCTCTGCGGCTTATCCCTGAGTATCATAATGTGGGCTATTCCAAATACAGCCCCTTTATATCTCTAATATATATATATATATATATATATATATATATATATATATATATATATATATATATATATATATATATATATATATATACATATATATATATATACATACAGTGTTCGACAAACCTATACATTTGCTCGCCCCGGGCGAGTGGATTTAACCCCCGGGCGAGTAAATATTGGCCCAAGCAGCACACGTTTGGGTACTAGGTGGCGAGTAGATTTTTTTGTGTGGCGAGTAGATTTTTTGGTGATTTGTCAACCACTATATATATATATATATATATATATATATATATATATATATATATATATATATATATATATATATCAGAACAAAACAAAAATACAAAGGAGCGCCTACTATAAACAACCTGCCTAACTGTGAGTATGTATGCTACTGTGTTGATACAACCAATGGGGTGGCCAGGGGTGGTAATATAAAAAAGGATCCTATGTTATAAAGATGATGCATATAATAAAAAACTTTAATAAAAATGCTATATAAAAAATTGAAAAATACTAAAAATATAAAAATAAAAATAAAAGATATTGAATGATATTAACAACTTAGGTGAATACCAAAAAAAGAACCTTAAAAAACATAGAGTCCCGTTCCAATAAAGTGCATCCAGGTAATGGCAGCCCGTTTGAAAGGGATCACAACTCCCTTGAGAATACCTATGAGAGAAAAAGAGAAAAAAAACAGGCGCACACCTAGTGCATTAAAGTAAAACAAACATTTTATGGAACATTAAAAAGACAAATGCCCACTCACAAATCAGAAGATAATAAAGAGCATTTATGAGATTGGCCCTCATAAGCCACTGGCAGTGTCTCAATCAGCAATGGAGTCTTCTCCTACACACGTGTTGCGCAGTCTCCTTCGCCGGAAATGACGTCCTCCCGGCGTGTGTCCCGCAACAGGAAATCCCTCCAGGAAACAAGGACTGTGTCTGCTTCGTTCTTGCTGTTGTACCACCAGAGATAGTGGAAATCTGCCAGCTCCTTCTTGTATGGCTTGCCGCTCTCAATGCTGCATCCACAATATACTGTGTTCAGTGGGAAAGTGCCTCCTCCGTCTCAGCCACGCCCTACGCGTTTCGTCATCAAGGATGACTTCATCAGGGGATCCCCTGATGAAGTCATCCTTGATGACGAAACGCGTAGGGCGTGGCTGAGACGGAGGAGGCACTTTCCCACTGAACACAGTATATTGTGGATGCAGCATTGAGAGCGGCAAGCCATACAAGAAGGAGCTGGCAGATTTCCACTATCTCTGGTGGTACAACAGCAAGAACGAAGCAGACACAGTCCTTGTTTCCTGGAGGGATTTCCTGTTGCGGGACACACGCCGGGAGGACGTCATTTCCGGCGAAGGAGACTGCGCAACACGTGTGTAGGAGAAGACTCCATTGCTGATTGAGACGCTGCCAGTGGCTTATGAGGGCCAATCTCATAAATGCTCTTTATTATCTTCTGATTTGTGAGTGGGCATTTGTCTTTTTAATGTTCCATAAAATGTTTGTTTTACTTTAATGCACTAGGTGTGCGCCTGTTTTTTTTCTCTTTTTCTCTCATATATATATATATATATATATATATATATATATATATATATATATATATTAGGGGATTATGCTGTATAGTGTGTTAGTGTCTTCACTGAAATACTTGATCATTACTAAGCATAACACCCTTAATGCTGCTTAGAAGCAACTTCCTTATACTTAATATGCACTTAAGAAGTATAAAAGAGTTAATCCTATTTGTATTCGGGCTGTTAAGCAACATTGGCCGGTAGCCATGAAGCAGGACGTCATGCACGATCTTGCGGTCACTGCCATTAACTTGCCATTGCTGCTCCATGACTGCCAGCCATTGTGTATGAAAGTTGCAGATCTGGAGGCACGGGAGTTGGTATAATATTTACATTCGACCTTATAGACAAGGTCACACCCCTCCTCCCCCCCCCCCCCCATTAACACAATAAGCTTTGAAATAACTATGCAAGCTACTAGGTAATATTGGGGATTACTCATGGTCTTTATAACAGCAATGTGGATTGTACTTTTTTGTAAGAATAATCAAAAGGAGGGGGCTCTCTAGATTAATCTTTTAATTGTTGTCATTTAAATGACAATCAACAATTAAAAGATTAATCTACTGTCTCCTGTTTCATTCCAAAGACTGGAAGTTTTTCCGGTTAGCTTACAAATCTAGACAGTAGTTAATTGAAGTTGGGGGACAAATAACCTGAGCTACAACGTGAAGGTATCAATTTCAGCATTACTTGTCACAACATGGACGAGGTTTGGCCGTGACCAATTTGCCACCGGCGCTCACCGCCAGAACTACTCACCACAGGTCGCTTCGCTGCCTTTTGCCCCTTTAAAATGTCCTTGGATCTCCCCAGCCGCAGGGCACCTCGCACAGCCGCCACTCCGTCTGCATTTGGGAGCGCGCCCGTGCGTGCGCACCACCAGGATACTCAGCGCGGCCGCCAGCAGCCACGACACACTTACATTTTCCGCGGGACGATCCGCTAGGGCTTTGCACTCGCGGACACTCCGCATCTCTGGGCTGGTGTGTGCGGAGTCACAGAGTGGTGACGTCACTCTTCTCAGCCCGTCTCTCCGATCCCACTCCTGCCCATCTGCGCTTGTACAGTTAATCCTACGCGTTTCCCGACTATCGGGTCACTTCATCAGGGGTTTTAGTTTGCACATTATTGTTTATCACTATTTGTGGTATAGTATTGGCAAGTCCTAGCGCTTATTGTCTGCCCTTTCTTCCACGTGGAATAAGTTAGAGCAGCAAAATATGTGAAATCTTATAGCATTTTAAGAATAAATATATCAGTTCTGTAGCAGTGATGTACAGAGTACCGGGTAATTATCCAGTACCCGTATTTCAGCTACCTGGAAATTACCCGGACCCGGCAGCAGGGGGCTGGGACCGGCACCGGGTCGGAATCAGCACCGGGTAATTTCAGGGCAGCTGAAAATACTTCAAAACTTACTTGCAGCCGGCGCTGGAAGGCGAGGAAGACCGCGGCGACGTCTGGGAGCAGCTGCAGACATCCTGGTGGCGGTGGCAGCAGGAACAGAGCAAACAGCTGATGCTGGTGGTAGCCGGGGAACCATGTGACCAGAGCAGGAACGTTCCTATTGGACAGCCGGCTCCCCGGTCAAATGGTTCCCCAGCTCCCACCAGCATCAGCTGTGTGCTGCATTCCTGCTGCTCCCGCCGGCTGAACAAGCACTTCGGCTGCTGTAACCACCACCAGGATGTCACCGCGGTCATCCTCACCCTCAGCAGCTGTCATCCTCACGCGGCAGGTAAGTGTATGGTACCCGGCCCAGTAAAACTGCCCATTTTCCCCAGGTACCCAGTAAAATTCAGGACCCGGTCCAACACTATTCTGTAGTATTAGATAATACTTACTGCACTTTTATTATTATTCAACTCTTAATGCCAGTTTTATGTTTTAAAGCTTCTTTTGATTTTTATAGCGGGTTTTAGCCCACCTCCCAAGTAATGCACGATCTTTGCAACACTTTCCTGTTTGTGATAATTTGTTGCCACTATTCCCAGCAATTTGAGCTACAAACTGTAACAATATATGTTACCTTAGTAATATGAGGACACATTGTAGCTGCTGAGTTACACTGACTGAAGCGGCCATTGTGTTAGTCAGACAATCAGTAGTACAGCGTAATAACAGGCGCACCAATAGATTGCCAGGGTAGGTAAGAATGTATAACTGACACCGGCATGCGCTTTACGTGTACAAACATGAGGAAAAGGAGGCGGGCAATGACTCATTTCTGCTTTAACCCTTCTGTTTCCAAAGGAGCCTGCACTCGAGCAGCAATTCCTAACATGGGGTTCGTGAGGTGTCTCCAAAGGGCTCACTCCCCCAAAATATGTGCTAGCAGATCCCAGGCTGTATATACTTTGTTCCTGAGCCCGTGAGAGGATTGCACCCTTAGTAAGGCCACAAAGCTCACCTTAGTGTGGGTGCTATAGTTGTCAATTACAGCAGGAGCTTCCAAAGTCGCTCCCCACAATTATTTGCATCCACTAATGCGTGGCATTGAAAGCTACCAGTCATTGACAGCTATACCACCCCTGCACTTAGGTGCAGTTCGGGGCCTAATTAAGCACAAACACAGGCCACTATACTACTTGGGATCAGTCAAACTGTTTTATTAGCAATAATCTGATAAATAGGCAAGATTAGGTGTTTGCAAGACTAATATTTTCCAGCAGGGCGAGCACAATGCAAAATAGAAAGTCTGGGAAGCGCCACACTGCAGCATGTGCAAACGTACACACCCGTGCACTATCTATTGCATATTGAATATATCCAACACTGATGCTCTCTCAATAGCATTTAAAAGGAAATAAGCCGGTGCGTGTGGTTGTTTAACCCGAGTGCCTGTTTTATAGCGCAGGGGTGCTCAACACTGGTCCGCAAGCCCCGTCCCAAAAGATCAGATGTTCAAGATATCCCAGCTTCAGCTCAGGTGGCTCAGTCTTCAATTGAGAATGTGATTGAGCCACCTGTGCTGAAGCAGGGTTATCCTGACCTGTTGGGGGGGGGGGGGGGCATGAGGACTGCAGTTGAGCACCCCTGTTCTAGCAGATGATCGAGCAGACAACTCTAAAGTGTTACTAATGGGAGTTACCGTTTTACGGGTCTACATGTGGGTGGCTGATGGCGACGTTACCCAGATAAGTTAGTCTGTAAACACGAGCCGGGACTTGGGAGGGGTTTAATTTCCTCTGGCTGCTTCCCTTTGTCTGAGGTCAGTTTGCATAGCCAGAGCCCCCTCTGCTGGCTCTCTGACATGGACAGGCTGGTCCGAGGGTAAACAAAACATGTTATTGATAAACCACCAATTAGGAGGTCCCTAAAAATGTAGCTAAAGAAAAAATTATTGAAAGACAAATCTTTGCTATTAACATGGTTACATTTGCTTATGGCAGTTTATTATACTTTATTTACAAAAGGATGTTATCTGGATGGTTACTTGGATTGCACCTTTAAGGGTAAAGAAGACAAATGTAAAAAAAAAAAAAAAAAATAAAGATGTGTGTCTGGTCACATACATTAAACCAAATGTGGCCTTCAGATATTTTAGCGAAAATAAGCAGAGGGTCCAGGCACTTCTGTATCAGTGAACGCTTATTTATTTGTTATAGGATCGGTCAGTCATCCCCAGGGATTTTCCTGCCCAAATTCCCCAGTCAGACTGCAGAGAAGCATTTTCACTGTAGAGCAAGGTACCGATTTAAGTGTGAATTCTCATGCTGGCCGTGCACGAGCAACACCTGGCAAAGCCCCAGCACCTTTATACTGGGAAGTTATTGGGGTTTCCCCAAATCCAAGCTGCCCCATATATGTAATACTCTTATTCATCATATAATTAAGCACGCCTCGGTACATGGCCAGCTTTTCTTGGGCCTGTACAAGAAGGCATAGGAGCTATAACAGGAGCAGAGAGGAGCGCTCTATTTAGCAGATACCAAATGAGTAATATCACAGCATTTCTACATTCTCCTTCACTTTACTCCCATAAACAAGGTGCACAAATTAGCAGACATTTAGGGGGAGCAATGTATATACTGAAGTCTCCCGGCTACAAATCCAGTGCTGGGAGACTAGCGGAAATTGAGTGCCACGGGTCTTCCGGACCCCAACCACGTGATCCTTTGGTGTAGCGATCCCGTGGTGGCAGGCAGACCCCTCCCCCCCCCCCCCCCAGGATGTGGTGGATACGCCGCTTCTGTTCATGTTCTGGAACAGCGAACCTGACCTCCCCTAGAAAACAAGCATTTCCAGCTTACGTTATAAGGCGCCCCTCCCCCCCCCCCCCCCCCGCCGCCGCACTGCGGGGCTCTTATAACCTTCAGGGTATGTCTTGGACCACACCTGGCGTTAATAAGTCAGGTGCAATTCTTTACCCTTAAGTTGTAGAGCTGGGAGACTTTAGTAACCAACACTCTGAGTTAACCATTTCATTGCTGGAAAGGCCTGCAATGCATTCCGTATACATACTGTTGCACAAACATCTAAGACACATGCAGATTGCTATACATAGATTGAGCCATAGTTCAGATTTAACAGCCTTTATGGCTAGTGTAATTTCCTGCAAGGCCATAGGCAAATCAGTAATGTTAAATATTGCCACACTTAATGCAGTTGGGGCTAGTGAATTTTGATTGAGGCCAAGAACCTAGAAGCTGCCCACAGTGCCAATCATGCTGGGAAGCTGCCCACAGTGCCAATCATCCTGGGAAGCTGCCCAAAGTGCCAATTAACCACCTTCCTGTTGAGTGATGGGAGTGCTCCCTTCCCCCCCAAAAAAGACCAGATGCTGCGCTCAAACGCACGAGAACCCAATAGGGGGCGGGATCTATTAACTTAAAGTGTGAATAAACGTTTGTTTTGACGCATTGGTCCATTTCCCACTTGCGTTCGTGTCAACATTTGCCGCAAATTGTTAAACAAAAGTGTACGACACTTTAGACTCAGTGGATTATTTTCCTGCAAATTCAATATAGAAGGTTGATACATAGTAATGCAGAATTAGATACATCCCATTATACTCCGTGTCATAACGCCTCATACTGACCCTTCCCTACCACCCACTGACACCGCCCAAACCTTGGAGCAAAGACCGCGATACATGAATGCAACGTTAGGCAGTTTTGCCCCAAATTTGTCTTGATACATCACCCCAACTATTTTTAAACAAGGTGTGACCTTTTCAGGAATATATCTTTAACATGATGTATATGTTCTAGCTTAAATATATTTGTTATTATAGAGAGAGAAGTGTCCCTTATAAAATAGAATTCTTTAAAAATGGATGATTTTTGAAAAGAAAAATAAATACAATCAGATCATACAAAGAGTGCTAACATTTTTCAGAGCCTTGAACTGTGGGTCTCTATCAGAACGGCATATGACTTCCATGCGGCAAAAATATACGTTTCCGGTGCAGACCATCTCAAGCAGATAAAAGACGTAGGCCCGTCATTTTTCAAGTTGGCCAAAAGACCAATTGAAGTCATGCAACGCGGTGTCAAATGACGTCATTTGACACCGGCAAACAAGGTGTGGGGGAGGGGCCGAGAGAAGAGGGAGCAGGCAGGGGGGGCGCAGCTCAAAGTTCGCCCTGCCCTGGTCTAAACAGCCAGTCAGTGAAAGTGAGGATCAAGATGAAAGCTTTAAAACCAGACATTAGGGGATGGCAGTAAAAAAGTATTTAATCTAAAACTTCTAATAAAATGACACCGATAGTAAAGCAATATATACGTTAATGATGAAAATCCTTCAAATCGCGTGATAAATTTCTTTAAAAAAAAAATACATTTTTGTTTAATTGCAGATCTTATTTAATAAAATAAAAAATAAAGGCAAAACCGGTTTACTTTGTTTTTTTTTTTTAATAATTCACTATAGTTTTGTAATAGTGAATACACGTTTAGGAAGGCTCTTCAATCATCTTCAGGTTTAACAAGGGACAAACCTCACATGCAGCCTTATTCGGGTTATTCACTTCAATGTGCCAGTTAATCCTGCCGAATATCAGCAATTCATCTGCATGGCTATTATCAGATAGTGCATAAGCTTCCTAAACTTAGAAGATTGTGGGTTTTGCCGCCTCACACGGCAGCGACGTAGTTAAACTTTGGTGGCATTTTTGTCTGCTCATTCCAGACTAGAAGACCTGATGAGGCTGTGTCCCGACATGAAACGTGGCTCTGCTGTGTGGTATGTTCCTTTCTTAAATAAAAAGGTGACCTTTTGCATCACTAGCTGTGTGTGCTGTTTGATACAAATCCGGATACTCTGCTACGAATTGTGAGTGATACACCTGCCTGGGATCGAGCGCCCTCGCTTCTCTGCTGTCTTATATACTTGGAAGTGTGACCACACTTACAGGGACATGCACCTCTCCTATTGAAGGCTGTTTTGACTCCCTAAAATACCCAAAAATGTGCACGTCCCATGAAACGCTCGGCTGTGACTTTGCCATGCAACAAGAGGACTGTCTTTGGTTACGTTCCCTTTCATACGTTTCTGACATCGTTGAATGTGTTCTAATAATTATTGAGCACAGTGATACAGCAAATATAAAAATATGTTATATAGAGTATTAGGAGACAGGACAATGCATGTGCATGTGGTTAGTAAAAAGCAAACAAGAAGAATGGTGAAGATTGAGTTCCCTGTGACCTTGGGCAAGTCACTATCTCCCTGTGCCTCAGGCACCCAAAACACGTAGATTGTAAGCTCACCTGGCAGGGCCTGTGTCTGTAACATTCCTATGTGCAATGCTGCGTGCTGTGCACTACATACACTAACTGAAGCGTTTTCTGTCCAACTGGGAGAAAAGCGCTATATGAAATAAAGTTATTATTCCATTCTATAACCGATACAATATAATCTCCGTATGACCATACCCAATACTCTTACTCCGTGGGCAGTGTCTCCCTAAACTATAGGAAAATAACATTCAAGCAGCGGATATAGACACTGTATTGTGAAGGTATCAGATACTTTTTTTACGTGTTCATTTTTTACCCTTTCGAAAAATCTGTCACATGTGTTGCCGATATCTGAGAATCGCCATTATGGCGACAGCCGTTACAGCTATTAGTGTAGGCACCAAAAACATAGCCAGCGATGGTCCTTCTGTGTCTGTTTCATTTCTGTTACCCAAGGGACCGTTTAGTTGGTTCTGAAACTGAAAGGGGAGAAAGACCTCAGTGAACACAAATACATGAACAATACAAGTGAACACAATTTAGCTATGAAACTATACAGATTCAGATTCCGGAGAAACCAGGGGGGAGAAATCATCTCAAAGCAATACCTGTCTGCACATCAACAGCGTGGAAATCTGGGATCTGGACGCAGGGCTGGTAGCAACATGATATAATTACAGAGAAACAGGTACCAGAACAAGAGGCCGTGCTCTGCAGCTGGAGGGTGCCAGAACGAGAGGCCATGCTCTGCAGCTGGAGGGTGCCAGAACGAGAGGCCATGCTCTGCAGCTGGAGGGTGCCAGGCTGAGTTGAAATGTGAGGAAGGACTTCCTCATTGAAAAAGTGTTGGCTGTGTGGGAAAGTCTCCTAACAGCGGCGGTAAGATAATACAGTGAGGGAATTCTGCTTAGGATGGACCCAAGAATATCCCAAATATAAAGGCAGGTCAGGTATCGAATGGAGTCTGATGTGTCACTGTGGGTAGGAAAATGAAAAGACCATGTGGTTTTATTTGCCATCCATTTTTATAATGGTGTCGTTATGTCTGGCCAAGTAGTTATTTGTCGTCATTTTATAGGTTTCTGTAATGATCCGGTCGTGTTTTTTTATTCCCAGTACCTTCGCAGCTTTGTCCTTTATTCAGAACTTACTCCATTATACCAGCCTTGACCCTTCCAACACTCAAGATCTGGAGTTAAATGGCTGGTATACAAAAGGCTCATGAGTGGGACAGCACCCAGCTCTGTTGTTTGGGGTAACCAAACTGAAATACATTGAACAAGCACAAGGGAGCCATTTATTGGAAGAGTAAGGCTGCGTCCACGGTGCCGCCGAGTGCGCTCACTGCAATTGAAATCAAATGGTAGTCACGCGGCACGCGCACACTCGTGAGCGTGCACATATGCTCTCCCAAGCTTGGCACTTCGGCAGACAAACAAAATTGACTTTGAAGCGTGCTCAGCAGCAGTCAATGCTCACAGAACACAGCCACGCACAGCCACGCTTGCAAAATTATGCAGGACACCCTGCGCTCATGCTTGAAGAGTTGGTGACGTCACCGTCCTCGCATGAGTGCTCTCAGCGGCAGCGTGGACGCAGCCTAACACCTTAGCGCTTGTATTTGCCTCACAGAACATACTAAAAAAACAACGATCAGAAGATTGAGTCACGCAGTCGATATCAGCTATTAACTACCAGGGTTAGTTTAGTATTTTGGAACGGGTCCCAAGGACACACTTGAAATGCTGGTTTATACATGACATACTAGCAGCCTACTGGTTGTTGTATGTGGTCTTCAAAATGGATTTAAACTTAGTCGCAGGACATCAATTATGAATGTGCTGTTTATTCTTATGAAGCTAGCCATTTTTGATGGCTTTTAGACAAATCAGTGTAGAGGAGAAATTTTGTGATAAAGGATTAGGCTCTTTGGAAAGAAGGGGTATGTCCAATCTCTGAAGGCGGCCACGGAATGGAACGATGGCCTTCCATGCCCCCTTAAGACGTAAGGTTTATCTCTTCAAAAGAAAATGCCACTGACCTTGTGATTAACTTTCAACACCACGTCTTCACCAGCGTTCCTGAAGAGGTCCACAGCCTCAATGTGTAAGAAATTGTCTAACATGGTACCATTCACCTGAGAAGAATACAAATAAAATTGGCTGGCGCAAAAAGGCTGTCCAACTAATGAGCCCACAAAAGGAATTGCTTCAAACCCCCAAAAAAAACTCCTTTAAAAACAAACTGCTTGGCTCTGTAATTGACCAAACTAGCTTTACGACCCTTTAAAAACTACCTGAAAGCCCAACCAGTTTTCTTAACCATTCCTGAATTGCTTGTAGGGGCTGAAAATGAATTAATGGTCCCTCCATCCCCCAAACTAGTCAATTATGTCCAACCTTTGAAACATCAACCCAAAATCGGCCAACATTTCTAACCAAACTAGTTGGATTATTCTTGGTATGCTTTCCAAACTAATCATTCTATAAACTGGTCACGATTCATACCCATCTGTACATATACATTTCATTATCCTTTAAGCAGCCGCACATCCCTGTCATGGCAACGGGCCATTACAGAAGTTTGGGTATCTTTGGAAGACTCCTTACCGGGGGCATAACTAAAATTACCAATGCAGTGTAAGTTAGAATTATTGTTGAATGAAAATGACTCAAGCCTGGAGAATTTTATTTTGTAGAGAGATGAACAACTTATGGTTTGTTAATTCATCTTGTTTAAAAAAAAAAAAAAAAAGGAAGAAGGAAGAGATTTGCAAGTCTATCCTGGCTATACGAATTTGTAATATAACTGACAAAGCAGAGTGGGCTGACAGGGTAATAGCCATGTAATTGGAATCAGTGTGTGACTGTAGAGCTAGCTGGTATCACAAAACTGGGATGAAGCCCAGCTAGCTACCCCTATATCCATGCAACGCTTATCTCAACCAAATGTATTTAATATCTGGGGGAGAACAGGGAATGTATAATGCACTATATGAGAATGTATTCCAAAGCACTTTATTCCCTGCTAATTCAATTCCCAAGTCTAGTTGAGCAAGCAATATGTGGTAAAGTGTTTTGTGATCTATGTGTAAGCACTGTGATGTGACTTGGGAGTCAGCCCTGTAAAGTGTTAATTGGATTATGTGACTGTATGCACTCATTTCGAAGATACCAGACTTGTAATGTGATTTGCATGCGAGCTGCATTTCTTGCAGGGGACTCTGATTTAATCAGCTGAGGTTCCGGCAGATAAATGTGTATTGAGACAATGGTTGGGAGCGTAGAGGTGTTACAGATATTTGGTGAGTGACAAAGAGTGAACAATCAGGGATGGGTTCTTAGCACGTCCTCTGGCTGTTGTGGCACCAACCTAATCCATGCTCTGATTGTCCAGCAGCCCTCTCCCATGCAACGGATAGCCACAGAGGGCTATATAAGGGGTTCTGCTGATCAGAGAATCAGACCTACCTTCAGAGAGCATCTGAGAGCAAGAGAGGTTAACAGAGACTGAAAGACACTCTACGAAGGAGTGTGGAGATTCCCTCAGAGGACCATCTGAGAGACTCGCTGGGAAGGAGTTTGGATCTTGACAGTGACCAGCTGGAGATACATGTCAGTGGGGCTGTTGTGTGTGATCAGCACTCTGATATCCTGGACAACAAGACAGGGCAAGCCTTCTTGAAGTAGGCCCCGACTCCCCAGGTGGTATTGTATCTGGTTTTGTACATCTTTGTTTTGTCCCCTGGCGTGCCACAATAAACCTAATTTTATTCAACAACTTTGTCCTGTCTGGCGCTAGTGATTCCGGTGGTTTCAGTGTAAAAGTACTGGCATTATCATTAAGATTGAGCATCAACTCCCTTTGTATTACAGTGATTCATATTTTCCACTAATCTTAAGAAATGCATGCCTGGTCCCTTTGGCAGTGAAATTGTTAAAGGTTTAAAGTGCACAGGGACAGCTGCAGTGCACCGAGATTTGTATCAATACAAATCGCAGTTTGCGTCCCTTTGCTACAGACCTATCACTCCACTTCCTGCTGCCAAAAAGTTGAAATGATTATTCTGCTCCTTTTCACACCCTATTTTGCAAAAGGGTGTAGCCAGCCTTTTAAGAATACACTAACGCAGCGGTGCGCAAACTGGGGGGCGGGAGTTTTGTCTGGGGGGGCGCGGACCGTTGCAGAGGCCCCACGCATTTAATACTGGGGGATCGCGCAAGGCCTCTGCAACAAGGAACCTTACCTTGTTTCAGACGCGTCTCCATGGCAACACGGCAGGTGACGTCACGCGACCCCAGAGCGTCATTTGACGCATGTGGAAGGTAGGAGAGGGGGCGCAAGACCGGGGGAGGCCTGGCAGGGGGGGGGGGGCGCAGCTTAAAAAGCTCCCCTGCACTAAAGCAGTGCAACCCCTGCTAGAAAATATTTATTCTGTGGACCCTCAATGAATAAATCTTGTTGCCTGCTCATCAGTTTGCTAACAAAAAACAGTTTGACCAATCCCAGTCAGTATAGTGTCCTGAGCTAGTGTGGGGAACACATGGTTAATAAAGCTCCACACTGCGTGTAGACAACATGGGGGTATTGTGGTCAATTACTGTGGGAGCTTCTAAGGTCACGCCCCACAATGCCTTGCTGCAGTGGATGCAAAGCATTGTGGGGCGAAACTATGGACACTCCTGCTGTAATTGACACCTATGCCACCCGTCCTATGGTGAAGCTTGGGGCCTTACCAAGTGCATAGTCCCTGCACAGGTTTAAGAACCCCTTATATACTGCTTGGAATCCTCCATTACATATTTTTGGGTGCAAACCCCTTGCAAACACCTCATGAGCACCCAAACCCCATTGGGAATCGCTGCACTAAAGGAATAATGCATTTGCATATGGTTAGTTTTTTAGCTAAGCAATCACAACATAAAAATAACCCCTTTGATGCTGGAGACGTCTCACCTCTAAAATCCGATCCCCTTCCTGCAGCCGACCGTCTATGGCTGCGCCTCCGTTTTCTTTGATGCTACTGACGTATATGCCACTGTCACTGGCGACATACTGCTGGTCTCTGCCGCCAACTATGTTGAACCCCAGGCCTACGTGGGAAAGGGGAGGGAAAACGTCATTAACAGTAATATGTGAGACAGCAAACTGTAGGCCTCCGCCTTGCTGAGAATGAACTTAATACAGAATGCAACAAGCATGTCACTGAGAAAGTATAACCCAGAGAGGCAGAATATTTGTACACACACACGGCTACAAATGTAAGAACGGAAACAGACGCACACCAATCTCCACCTTCAGGGCAGCAGGAAGCCACTACTTTGCACTATACCGAATGTAGGGTTCAGAAACCCCAAGTCACGCTCAGCAGGTAGTGGATGTCAGGGCCGTGATTTACACCGTCATGAGGATGACTGCATTGTGTCTTTTTAAACAAAACAAAAAAAAAACACCAGCACACGCGCGATCAGTGAGGTTACCCGATCCCCCAACTTTAACATCGCCTGCGGACTCCAAACTTGGGAAGCAAAAAAAAAAAAGTTACATTCGTCGTCATGTTAAGAAGTAAATTATAATTGCCAACATTGGCAGAACACGCGCTCCACACTTAGGGCAAATTTATTTATAACATGTGTTACCAGGAAGTAATACAGTGAGAGTTAGCTCCCGTTCTCACGCATGTCCTGGGCACAGAGTTATGAGAACAAATAATACATGGTATGATAATTATCCTTTATCAAGGATGTTATTATTTAAGATAGGAAATATAACAGTAACGATATTATGTTCTTGCCATAGCACAGAATATGTTGGCATGCTACAACTAATAACAATAATTTAGCCAACTTTGTTGTTCATTGCGAAGAGTTTTTTGATTGGTTGGCTGCATATGTGTACCCATAACCCCTTGTAATGCCTTTGGGAAGCTCTTTGCATACAGCAGGCTTTAGGGTTATTTATTGCATGAGATACAGGTGTGTTTGCAATGTTATCCCATTGTAAGCCATAAAGATCAGCAGGGCATAGATTATACCATCTCAAAAATAATAATAAAAAAAATAAATAAGGATAATTATATATAGCCGGGCAACCAGCACCGTGTTAAAACTTTTTTTAAAAATGTAAAAAAAAAAATTTGTGTCTTGTGTCTGCAGAAGGAATTCTGGAGACTTTTCAACGTATTTATACCTTTCTTTGCTATAAGGCATTGGTGTGCAGTCTATTTCTTTATTAGGTTTGTGAAAGGGAATATGGTTTCCTCACGTGGAGTTTCAAACATTCTTTTATGGATTGTTTATCTCTATTTGGTCACCGTATTTATGGATTTTAACTATGCCCTGTTTGCCACATTGGCTAATAAGGGATTGATAGGGTTATAATATTAGAGTACACCTGCCTTTGGTCCAAATGCAATAAAGGATGCGGAGCTTCAGCACGCCGTACGTAACACCCATTCATTGGAATGGTACTCAAGACGCACTAAAACTTTGCATCCTTAGTCCTGTATACTCAGGGACGTATTGTGTCAATAGGAAGCAAAGACTGAACATAAGAAATAGTTTCATTGCTCGGCATATGATGCACTTTTCTTTGCCAGCATTTACCACGGTAAGGATGGTCGGTGAGCTCGCATATTACAAATCTCCACACTGCGAGCTTTGAAATAGTTTGTACTCTGGACCAAAGTTTGGCAAGTGTAGTATTTGCCCCTTACACAGAAACAATTGGCTGCTTAACGAGTAACCCGTTTACAGCTATTTCGCTGCAGCCGGCAAACCAGCACAGTAAAGTTCTGGGTGGGTACAAAGGAAGTGAGCCCAGCATGTACAGTACAGTCAAAACAACAGCAGTGTGATCCGATCCAATGAACAGGAGGGCGGCACTGGGAATGGCTTTGGTATGCGGAAATCCAGTCTGACTCCTAGTCCCCGGGCAAAACACCTCCGATCCCTGTTCAATTTGCTACAGAATGGATTCTCCATATCTGGGAAGGCTCGGAGCGCGACTTAAATATAGTGATGAGAGCTTCCCTGACACGGAGAAGCAGCGCCACATTATATTTAATAAAACATTTATCTTCTGTGCTTCAGTCACCAATATTGTGGTTTTCATGATAGGAACACTGCAAGATAATAATAATAAAAATAATAATAATAATAACAATAACAACAACAACCTGTTCTTGTATAACGCTGCTAGTTTTACGTAGCACTTTACAGAGACATTTTGCAGACACAGGTCCCTGCCCCGTGGAGCTTACAATCTATGTTTTTTTTTTTTGGTGCTTGGGCACAGGGAGATAAAGTGACTTGCCGAAGGTCACAAGGAGCCGACACCGGGAATTGAACCAGGTTCCCCTGCTTCAAACTCAGTGCCAGCCAGTGTCTTTACTCACTGAGCCACTCCTTCTAGTGAGTTATTACAACTCGTCTAAACATGTTACCTATAGATTCACATACCCAAAGCAGCACGTTTACGGTAAGCCATTATCTTATCAGATGCATTTATTTTCTGCAGGACAGACAACGCAGCTTTCTTGTGTCCTGCAGACATCATTAAAGGTCTATTCAGCAGAACAGTCTCTATATAAAAAAAAAAAAAATCAATGAAACCCAGATGAGCACTTTCATGCCATCATTCCCTAATTGAGCCTTCACCAGGCCTGGAGATCACGTTTCTTGTATTATATTACGCTGCAGGTAGCAGCACGAGTCATCATTATACAACAAATTCACATGTTAAAAAAAGTACACACACACACACAAATTATGGTTATATCTTTAATAAAAGTATGAAAATAATTAAAATCCAGAATGTAACCTTACCATTATTTTTTCGACTGAGCCATCTGTGCTGAAGCAGGGATATCCTTAAAACCTGACCTGTTGGTGGCCCTTGAGGACTGGAGGTGACCACTCTTATGGCATCATATAAATTCATGTTACTGCACGTACAGATGTCGGTGCGCCTGCTTACAACGCGACATATTGCGTCATAACGCAGAATATCTACACTAATGGAATGACAGGATGTAGCCAGCTTTAGTTCACCTACTTAGAACACAGAATATTGCGCTTTAATGTAGGAGAGTCGTTTACATATAATACAATGGCAGTCATAACGCAGAATATTCCCCCATAACTCACTAGCAGGTGCAATAACCGTCACTACATCTGTATATTATTAAAAGAAACCTTAAAGCTGAAGACCAAGCAATATCCTATGGGTGTTTTTTTAATAAATACTACGACAAAATACTTGTAGCTTTTTTTTTTTAACAACTCAATGGTATTTTTATGTATTATAACAAACAAGCATTTTTTGTTCCTATAGCAACCATTTACAAAGTCACATCCCCTGCCTATTCTGAAACAGGCTCTGGCACACCCCTTTTTGAGCCCTGCCCTCTCTCTAGCAGTGCACCAATTGTATCTAGTGACTGCCTGGTCACATGATCTTCCCCACAGAACTTTGCATCTTGGGCACTCTTCTGCTGCACTGACAGCCATTTAGTGAACCCATGAGCCAAATCTCCGCCGATCCATCAGCAACTTAGCTAAATTACGTATTGTGTGGATTGTGCTGATGCACATATTAAAGGGAATAAAACCCGGCAGTTTGGACGCTGCTTTAAAGGAGCAATCTATGCGGTTTTTTTATATTTATTATTAAACATAGGATTGAAGCAGGGTGTCTCCAGAGCTGAACCCCATTCATTTTGGCTCCAAGGACCCCCTGCTTACGTGAACCCCAACAGGCAAGCAGAGCTACTACAGGCACTCCTGCGGGAGGCAGGTATCTCGGGAAACAGGGGGTTCCCAAAGTGAAATTAATGGGGTTCAGGTCCAGGGTGCGCAAACTTTTTTGTCTGCACACCCCCCTTACCTTGTCACTGGCATTTCTGACGTCACGTGACATTGCGTTGCCATGGCGACGTGTCGCCAGAAACCGCCGCAGATTAGGCAAGGGGAACTTAAATGCTTTGGGGAAGTGAGTGGGGCCTCTGTAAGTGCCACGGCCCTGCCCCTCCCAGAAAATCTCGTGCCCCCCAGTTTGCTCACCCCGAATAGAGGGTTTATAAAAGGCTTTTCTGAAACTGCCACCCTTATTCAAAGGACTGCTTTTGCAGAAACACTTGCAAATCACCTAAAATTAGGAGAGAAATCCCGTTTAGTGGAGCAGCTCTGCAAATACAGACACTGACTGCAACAATGTTTGAATAAGAGGAACCAGGTTTAATTCATTTTATCTCCCTGTGCCTCCGATTGTGAACTCACCTGGGCAGGGGCTGGGTCTGTAACAATTCATCCAACTCTGCAGCCCTGGCACATACGGACTTAAGATGCAACGGTTGTGCGCGCGCTATTTCGAAAGAGGGAGTAGCCTTTAAATGTGGACACAGTCAGGCAACAGAAAATCCAACAACCAATTTTTCAGTGAGAGCAATCTAAGAAACGTACCCGGCCTCTCTGTCACCATCGGGGTTAAACTAGCCAGACGCGGATTTCACCGCAGGGCAAATTACATTTATCTGGGCAAATCTAGAAAGGGTGCGATCATACCGATCCATTTCAAAGATATTAACAGTTACGTAGCTGAGGTTTATATATATATATATATATATATATATATATATATATATATATATATATATATATATATATATATATATATATATATATATATATATATATATTAAAAAAAAAAAACACAGACGTCCATCAAGTTCAACCTATGCTAAATTTAGACAACAGCTACTTTATCCTATATCTATACTTACTTATTGTTCCAGAGGAAAGCAAACAAAAACCCCAGTGTCATCATCCAATGATATCGCATAAGGGGAAAAATAAATTCCTTCCTGGCTCCAACAATTGGCAATCGGATTAATCCCTGGATCAACATCCTTCCCATGTTTACTTATTTGGTATATCCCTGTATACCTTTCCTTTCTAAAAAGATGTCCAACCTTATTTTGATGATATCTATTGTATCTGCCATCACAGTCTCCATGGGTAATGATTTCCACATTTTAACTGCCCTTACTGTAAATCACCGTTTGCTTTGTTGCTGGCGAATCCCCTGGCTTATACCATGATCTGAACGGTGAGGTTTGGCTCCCCGTGGAAATTGAGATGTCCAATATCTTGATTGGCCCATACACACGCATTACATGTTCACAGCATAGCTACCCATCTATCTGAACAAGCTCTTCACCCTTTACCATATGAAGCACTTATCTGACATCCAGAAGACTGTTCATGGTCCCATGGTTGAGCAAAGTATCCGGCCGCTGCTGCTCCTCTTACAGTGCACCCCAAAACTGGAACAACCTACCGGAGACTCTCACAGCGGCCACCAGTCTAAGTTCTTTTAAAACTAAAGCGGTCTCACATTTTAATCTGGTCTGTAACTGTTACATACGCCTATACAGTCCTCGGTTATCCAACAGAATCCGTTCTGGACGTAGCGTTGGATAGTGAAACCATTGTAACGCGAGTCCCATGTTAATCAGTGGCGGTGAGCGTTGGATAACGCATTCCGGTGTCGAAAAACGGCCCATAGGGTTGCATTGTAAAGCGTTGGATATGCCATTCGTTGTAAAGTGAAAACGTTGGATAACGAGGACTACCTGTAATATATATTATCTCTAACTGTGCATGCAATGTCTTGTATATAATGATTACCCTGTTCACTTTTGCAACTATGTATTTGTAACCATGTATTATTTGTCATCATAACTCTGTGCCCAGGACATACTTGAAAACGAGAGGTAACTCAATGTATTACTTCCTGGTAACACATTTTATAAATAAATATTTCCTGAGCATTTGTAAATCTCAGCTCAAAAACAACATGCCCATTGGATATACAAATAGGTGTGTGAATTGTATTTAAATCGTATGCAAATCTATACAGTCCTCGCAGCAGTCACACACCGCCCAGACCCCCCACACGCTAGTTTTCTGGTCTGAAAGATCATTACTGGCATTTCCAGGCCAGCAGGGGTTGAACTCCAGAGCATTGCCTTGTACCTGGAATCAGTGCCTTGTTTATCAACGTTAGGCCCAGGGCATGGTTACTGCTTGCTTGCTCTCGCTTGTGGCTGCTTGCCACTGAGCCCCTACAAACGCAATTAAAGCGGCTTTAGTAGGGGCTCGCGCATGCTTTCCCTTGCTTGCTGCGGCGCGCTTGAACAGAGCCGACAGTGAAATTTTAAACTCACGCGCTGACTCCGCTCATGTGACGCCTCAGCAACCAATGGAAGGAGAGCAGCGAAATGTGAATGTGGTACTTATTGTCTGGCGCCAGCGGAGTGAGTGAGTGAGTGTGTGAGTGAGTGTGTGTGTGTGTTGATGTGCGTGTGCGTTGATGTGTGGTGCTGTCAGCCTGCGGGAGATGGAGGGGGCTTGCACTGCCAGGGGGGGGGAAAGAGCGGGTGATGTGCCTCCATCTGCCCAATTCCTGTAGCTGTCAGCCTGCGGGAGATGGAGGGGGCTTGCGCTACCGGGGGGGGGGGGGGGGGGGCGGATGATGTGCCTCCATCTGCCCGATTCCTGTGGCTGTCCGCCTGCGGGAGATGGAGGGGGCTTGCGCTGCCGGGGGGGGGGGGGGGGGCAGGTGATGTGCCCCCTTCTGCCCCATGTGTCTGTGTGTGCATGTATGTGTATGCGTGTGCATGCATGCATGCGTGTGTATGCGCATGTGTGCGTGTGTGTATGCGTGCATGTGTACCAGTGTGTATGTGTCTGTGTGGTGTGTGATGTGTGTGCGCTAATATATTTATCAAAGTTGCACAATGTTAATAAATAATTTATTCTCACATGTCTTTTTTTTAATTTTTAAAATATTATATAATACACACACACACACAGGTTCCCCAGTGACACACAAACACACAGACCACTTCAAAGTGACACACACACCCGCCTCCCAAGCGCTTGCTGTCTCCTCTGCAAGGACAGCAAAAAGCTCCTGGTAGAGCGAGCGGCAGCACCTAAGCGCTTACTATGTCCAAGGCCTTACAAGGGCAGATGTTTTGCAAGCGTTTTACTGTCCGAGGGGCCGGCACATTGCACTGTACATCACACAGATTAACCTTTGTTCTTTGCCAAGGAAGATGCAGCCGCTTATGCATGGCACACCCCGCTGCACTGTGTGTAGTGCTTGCAGCTTCATAGTACCAAAGTAATGAGCACCCCATCAAGTTTAAATCACGCATCGGAAGAACTTTTTTTTTGTAATCATAAATTCCTTTTATTAATGCATTTAAACAAATGCAGACACCCT
The DNA here is from genome assembly GCF_040206685.1 of Ascaphus truei. Classification (NCBI taxonomy): domain Eukaryota; kingdom Metazoa; phylum Chordata; class Amphibia; order Anura; family Ascaphidae; genus Ascaphus; species Ascaphus truei. The sequence goes on from NC_134491.1 coordinate 29,769,845, forward strand.
TTCAGCTGCCATTGCATAACATTTGGATACTCCTTTCTAAAATTCAGTTCAAAGAGCTTTGGCGCAGGATTAGATGAAATCAGGCAGAGTCCCACTACTTTTTCTAATAGCCACCACCATTATGTGAATTTATGATATAGCGTTGTCATCTATAAAGGGGGTCTCTTTATTGTAGGAGACCATACTAAGGTTTATAACAGCATGAAGGATCACCACACGTTTAACTCCAAGTGTGATGGTCCTACAGAGTAGGGAACACACCCGGTTTTCTATTTGCAAAACAGGATTTGCAAGTTTTTCTCTGTTTTCAGTACATAGAGGTGGGGGGGGGGGTGTCATTAGGGATAACAGGACAACTAGTTTAAGACACTCGAACCACAGCTCAGCACACACCACACACACCACACACACCACACACACCACACACACCACACACACCACACACACCACACACACCACACACACCACACACACCTCTCCAGTTAATAGGACGGCTAAGGCCTGGAGGTCCCCGCCTGCAGACCCATGACCGGGCTGTCCATGCAAAGCCCTTCCCACCCCAGGGACCCCCTGCCCTGATCTCCCTGTACCTGAGGGCCCTCTTTTCAGCCGGATCACCTCCTCTGCCACCCGGGTCCTTGTGCTCATCTCGGCTCCTTCCTCCCCCTGCAGGTCTCAGGGCTGAAGGTGAAACGCAGCCCCAGCACTTCCACTTCCAGCAGCCCCACGTGGGGGAGAGCTCCGCTGCGCGCCAAGCATCATGGGAGTTGTAGTCCTCTGTCTCCTCCTTGGTGACGTCATGCACCCAGGCACGTATATGAGGCCTGTTTGGACATCACCTGTTTTTCATCCCACTTTTATGGGTCATTATGTTACATAATGCTTTAAATAAAAAAACAAGACCGCACCCTTAGGGAAATCATTTTACTGAAGCGGAATTATCCTTGGGCCTAAAGAATTATTAGGTGAAGGATGACACAGAAATAAGTTAGATTTTGGGGATAATGATGATAATAATAATAATGATAATAATAATAGCATGTTCTTGTATAGTGCTGCTAGTTTTACATAGCACTTTACAGAGACATTTTGCAGGCACAAGTCCCTGCCCCGTGGAGCTTACAATCTATGTGTTTTTTGGTGCCTGAGGCACAGGGGGATAAAGTAACTTGCCCAAGGTTACAAGGAGCTGACATCAGGAATTGAACCAGGTTCCCCTGCTTCACACTCAGTGCCAATCAGTGTCTTTACTCACTGAGCCGCTCCTTCTCCATCTGCTGAAAATATGATACTTTCACGAAATAATCCTTCCTCTGAAAAATGACCGCATTAAAGTTTACACCGTTTATACCATAGGTGGGCAACAATCATCTCGGGAGCGGCATACGGCGCTCTGTGGACCTATGGTTCAATCTGTCTGCACCAGTAGCTTGTCTTCGCTCCCTCAGCTGCTTAATGACAATGTGCTGATAAGTACTGTACTGCTCCGCTCCTGCGCTAATCACTATGTCCCACTGTAAGAAAATGAGCAGGTCAGGAGTAATGCGTGTGCAAGCATTATGCAGCTGACTGGAGGAGCGGGGAGATGGCTGCCATGTCCCTTCTGCCCGTGTTCATGTACGGTGGCAAGAAAAAGTTTGTGAACCCCAATGATAATTACAGAAATTCCATCGTTTTTCCAGGTGTGAGTTTGGGAGGCCACAACCTATATAAAGATCAGAAACGTGAGTTTGGTCTGCACCATACAGGTGTGTAGAAACACGTCATGCCATGATCAAAAAATCTCTCAGAACCCGAGGAAGTAGTATTGATGCTCATCAGTCTAGACAGGGTTACAAAACCATTTCTAATGATTTGGGGCTCCACCAATCCACTGTCAGACAAATGGAGAAAGTTTAAGACCACAGTCACTCTACCCAGGAGCGATCGTCCTACCAAAATCTCTCCAAAAACAAACTGGCAAATCATCCAGGAAGTCACAGAGAACCCCAGAGTAACATCCAAGGATCTGCAGGCCACTCTCGCCTTGGCTAATGTGAGTGTTCAGGACTCATCTATCAAGAAAAGACTGGTGTTCATGGAAAGATAGCCAGGAGGAAACCACTGCTATGTAAGAAGAACATTGCTGCCCATTTGAAGTTCACCAAAGAACACATAGATGATTCACAAGACTTCTGAAACAATGTTCTCTGGACAGGCGAGTCAAAGGTGGAACTTTTTGGCCTCAATGAGAAACATTGTTTGGCAAAAACAAAAACTGCGTTCGAACAAAAGAACCTCATCCCAACCATCAAGCATGGTGATGGGAGTGTAACGGTTTGGGGCTATTTTGCTGCCTCAGAACCTGGACAGGTTGTCATTGACACAACCATGAATTCTGCATTGTAATGCAGAACGAGTAATGTGTGGCCCTTCTGACGGCCCAGGTATAGCATGTTGCCTACCACTGTGTATGCAACACTGTCATTTGAAAACACAAGGAGTCCCTCCTGCATGGACCCTACAATTTCATTGTGATGCCCAAGGCGCATGGACATAGAAAAGCTTGTCCTTACCAATAAAGGACAGTCCAAGATCATGTGCTGAAGACCTCAAAATCTATGTTTAAAGGACATGTTTAAAAACTGTGTTAAAAAAGACATGAAATGCGACACGCTGGCGGCTGCTTCGCATCCAACTTGTGCTTTATTAATGCATTGGGCACAAAACAGGCGACGGCGTAAAGGGTTTGCCTATCCACTCGCCGTAAGGTTTAAAATCATGGATGTTATAGAATAGGGGGTTTTGGTGGTCGGTAAAATGTTGTTTTTTTTTTTTAATATCACTGAAAGTGTTTTCATATTCTTACAAAACCTTCCCCCCCCCCCCCCCCAATATCTGGCTTTTAAAGTTGTACAAATAAACACACATTTTATCTTTTTAACTACGAGCTCCCCGGCACCGGTTTCTGCTGGATCTTCTCTTTGGATTGATGGCTGGGTTGCACCGGACTCGACTTCTCGAATATTGTCTAATTCTTCGAGGGAGGTCCTCACATCAGTGATTGTCCTTCATTTCTATGCCCGGTCATTCTATATACGCCATTATTATCAATATATACGCTTGTGTGGTGTATGCAGTGCCCTAAACTTTCTCTTTGAATATACGCAGCTTGGGATTGTACTAAAATAGGATTTCTCTAAACAAAAAAAACATGCAATATGCGCTGCAGATTCAAACTTTGGCAAAACGTTCCACATCTCTACTATCGCTTTACTCCTTGTTGTGATATATTCAGTATATTATTAGTGCGTGAGCTCATTTAATTCCCAGAAAACAGGACTTTTCAACCTTTTTAAGAACTACAGGACACCTTAAAAATAGCTTTCTGGATTTTATAGAATGTATAACTAGATGACAGTATCACGTTTAACTCATTGTCACTCATTAACATGATCCATACATACATGCCACTGTCATTAAACAGGAGCCATACATACATGCCACTGTCATTAAACAGGAGCCATGCATACATGCCACTGGTATTAACATGATCCATACATACATGTCACTCATTGGATCATGTTAATGAGTGACATGTATGGGTCATGTTAATGACAGTGGCATGTATGTATGGATCATGTTATACATGCCACTCATTAACATGATCCATACATCCATCAATGAGAGAATAGGTGTGGGTGTGTGTATATAACACACATACATACTGTACAATAAAAAAAAGGAACTTCTGATCTTATCTGAGAAAATGTCTCTTATGGAATGGGATTATTTATCCCACTGCTCAAACTGCACATTCAGGATTCACAATTATTTTACTAATTCAATATAATTTAACAGGATGTGCTAAGTGTTTCTCAGAATCTGCCGAGCAGCTCAGGTTAATGTATTATTATATTTAGGAAGCCGTTGTCTCTTTCCCTGACCTAACACACACATTTAGGGCCTTATTTAGTAACCGGTGCTAAATCATAAGACACCTTACAACCAAGAATCATTTAGTAAAACATGGCCCTTGGCTTCTTCACTTAATGTTCTCAGCAGTGCTGCCCCATTAATCACCTGAATGGGCCATAAGGCGTCTTATGGACTAGCACCGCTCAGTGAACATGGCCCTTAGGCCCAGACCCACAAATGTGTGCAAAGTTTAGCACGCCTCCGCTCCCATGAACACACTTTTGTGGATCTGGGCTTTAAAAGATGCAACCCAAGCTATTTTTATTTTATTTTTTAACATGGGATTGAAGCAGGGAGTCTCATTAATTTCAGCTCCGGGGACCCCGCTTCTGGAGATACTTCCCTTTGTAGGGGGCATCGGTAGACGCTCCGCTAGCCGGGATCACGTAATAGAGCTTCAAAGCTCCCGCTCCCTGCGGGCCAATCGGAAGCCGTGACATCAGGTTCAGCTTCCTATTGGCCCGCATCTTGAGTCGCAGCTAGAGGACGGCGATCAGAAGAAAACAGGTACAGAAGAAACACGCCGCAGGGGGCGTGTTCCGCGCATTGTTACACATAGACAAGAAGTACTGTATATGTCATCCTACCAAGATATTATATCACAGAGATTTATGGGCAACTTTATTATTTTATGATCTTTCCGGTTCCATTGGGTCCATAGACCAAATAACAGTAATTATCTGTTGGACTATTGTCGTCCGTTTACTGACACCCAGCATGGAGTGGTAAATATAGGGGGAACCTTTCTGATCCTTCTTGGATCAATCCTTTAATGAGCTGCAAGCCTTTCTGGCAGGGAAACAAGACTTTCCCATTTAGGTTTTAATGTTCTGATATCGACTCGTTTATTTGGGCTACTGGCATGCGAGTGCCCCAAATAAACAAGATATAGATACTCTCTTGTCCGAAGTAGCGGCTTTATACCAAAAATCGCTTTAGTCCATGGGGATGTTGGCCAAATACAACCGTTTCAAACTATATAGAATTCCCCCTTGAGTCCAGATTCACAAAAGAGTGCCAAGCTGTGGCACACCGTAACTCCCATTCAAATGACTGGAAGTTATTGCGTGCCAACGCTTAGCACCCCTTAGTGAATCTGGACCTTACTGATAATTATAAAAATGGGAGATTTAATTTCCTGCGTTTTTCTGAAAACATTTTTACCAGGAATTAGTTTAACAAAGTCCCATTATTTATTTTTAACTTAATGAGTAGATTTACTCCGCAAAACACACGTAAAATTACAGAGCGCTTTCTCACCATTTTTCTTTAGAATATGATTTTTTTTTCCCCGTTTAGGCAAACACTTAAACCCAGGGGAGAAAAAAAGTATATATACCCCACAATACAAAATAGGAGTCGATAACTTGAGAATGTCACTGGATGAAATGGAAAGGATAGAGTCACTGTTTAAAGTATAAAACGATTTATTAATCCCTTTAGTTCAAGAGGTGTTGCATTGCCGGACCCTCTGGCATTCAAAGGGTTAAAAGACATGAACCTAAAGAATGCCCGTTGCATCGGTGTCACAGCTGGCACCTGTAATTAATAGCAGGTATTTATACAACAGGGTTTTTTCTCAAGTCTGTTACTAAGCTCAGTTATTCTATGGGGTTTCAAAACGGTCCTCCCTCTGCAGCTTGTACTGGATCCACACGCATATGAAAGACACTGCCCGCCTGCTATTGTAGCCTCATTCTCTTCTCCGGGGGTCCTTTGGGTGCTGTTCCTTGTTGGGAGGATTTCGCAGTCTCTTTTTCTTCCTGTTTGACCGTTTCCGGAGGTTGCTCCGGCTCTTTCTTTACCTGTTCCACTAAAAGAAACAGGAATCATTTAAAAAGACTTAAAAAAAAAAGTCATGCCGCAAACTTCCAGCCATTAATAAATACATATATAATATAAATAAATCTATCAGGGGGTCTCCAAAGCTGAACCCCATTCATTTCAGTTCCGGGGACGCCCGTCTTCCAGAGAAAGCTCTACTCGGCTAGCAGGGTTCACAATATGTCCGCTCTTCAGAGATTTCCTGGCCTGCGGCCAATAGGAAGCTGTGACATCATCGGTGCGGCTTCCTATTGGCCCATGTGACCCGGGAGCTTTAAACTTTGTAGCCATGCTTGCTGAGCAGCTACTTAGGAGGTAAGAATCTCCGGAAGCACAGGGTTCCCAGAGCTGAAATGAACGGGGTTCAGCGCCAGAGACCCCCAGAGATATATAGATATACACACACACACACAGACACACACACAGTGCCATTTGGATGAGCTCCTTTAAAGCAGCATTCCCTTCACAGAAAGCTTTTTCTCCCACCTACATGGATCCAGAGGTTGCTACTTTAATAAAAACAGAGCTGCTCTACAATTTCATGACATGGAGGTAATGGCGAGTCCTTATCCTCCTTACGTACGCAATCACACTTTGTATAGTACATTGGAGAACCTCTCTCTGATGAGAATGCTGGAGATAAAGGAATGGGCTGGGAGCGGACAGAAGGGAGCAAGGAAAGAAGGCTCCAATTTATGTGAAAAGGATTGAGACTCGGGAAAGTGGTGGAAATGTGCAGCAGACAGAACAATGCTGTAAGGAGACTGACAAGTAAATATACGGCAGGAGATCAGAGCAGAGATACAAAAGGGTAACAAAAGTCAAATATTTCACTGCATGAAAGGTTTACATGTGAGAAAAAAAATGAAATGAGTGCATACTGTACTGTATACGGAGCCAGGGACTGTGACCGATTCAAACAGTCAATATACACGTTGGGGTGTTGAAGTCACAGCTCGAACACGCTAATGCGATACAAATTATTTGTGCATTCTACCCCTGGTGTCCGATTTGTTGCATTGATCTAGGAAACTGCGACTTACCAAGTACTGGCTTTTCCCCTGGTTTTTGCTGCAATATAAAGAATACAAACGTTATTAGATATTACCCGTAACCAAACACATTAACCCTTTCCGGTCCAATGTCGGACTATATCCGACACTACTACTTTCCACATGCGGTCCAATGTCAGATCGCGTGGAGGGAGGAGGGAGGGTGAGGCGCCGGCAGCACATCCCCTGAACACTTCTCCCAGCAGCCGCACTGATGGGGGGCCCCCCTTCCTTCCGCCCACTCCTGCGCCGATCCAACCCCCCCCCAGTCCTGCGCCGATCCGCCCCCAGCCCTGCACCGATCACGGCAGGCAGCCCCAGCAGCTGACACGGAGGTAGGGGGGTGAGGGGGCTGTGAGTGTGGTGTGTGTGGTGCGTGTGCAGTGTGCAGTGTGCGTGTGCGCGCAAAAAAAAAGCTGTATGTTTTTTCCGAAAATTAAATTAGACCTACTGGCGCACTTAATGTAAATTAATTGGACCGCAAAGGGTTAAGGCTCATTTCCTGAGCAGTTGTCCGGCTAGGGAGGATGTGACATGTCTTCTGGTAGACGACTGCTTAGCAAACACGGCCCCATATATTGCGGTTTCTGGCCCTGCACTGCAGATTTACCTGAACAAATTTGGGAGGAAATTTTTGCCTGAGTTCCAGAAGCAAGGCGTCTACCCTCTGCCTCTGGAAGAGGGAGCTGGCTTCTTCCTTTTTCTTTGCCTTTGGCTTGGTCTTATCTGGAAGGACACACAATAACAGAGCAGGCATCACATGCAATAACTACTGAAGTCTGTAGATTGCTGTGCTGAATTGGGATACATGATAGAAACGGCTTGCACATGATTCACCACCTCGCTGGGTTGGGAGAGTCTGTGTTTGCATTACCCCAGTGCGCAGTAGAAGTTTTTTTTACTTGTTTTTATTGCCCACCATAACCTGATGGTTTCTGGTATGCAGCTGGCTACACGCTTCTCAGTACAGAGATAGTCAGCTTTAAAGAACCATTTACCAATCCATTATACCAGTTAAAGGTATCAACTCAAAATCCACTGCACGCATTGTCATTCTACCTACTTAGATTGTAAGCTCTTTGGACCAGGAACTATTTTTTCTAATGTTTGCTGTTAAGTCTAAACAACTAATTCCCATGTTTCCTATTTTGCCCTGTGTATTACTGCTGTACAGTGCAACATACATGGAAAGTGCTATTCAAATAAAGATATACATACTTGCACCAAAAACAAAAAAAATACTTTTTAAACACTTTTGTACTTCACTCCCAATTCTGATCATTCAGATTTCCTCCGTCTCCCCCCTTTATCCCCCCATTGTAAATTGCTAAATACTTTGAAATGTTCATCACTACAGTTTTTGCCTACTGCTATACTATTGGTGCTGCGAGGTTAGTACGGCCAACAAAGTCTGGTAATGAGATGAATATAAAACGCGCGACACGAGAGAAAAAGAGAAGAGAAATATAGAGAGCTAGAGATAGAGAGCTAGAGATAGATATATACATACCCCGTTATAGCACGATTCACTACAACGCAAATCCACTTATAACGCGGTGTGAGTGTGGCTCCCGATTTAGAAGGGGGGTTTTTTTTTTTCTTCAAAGCTTTATTGACAACAGACACACACACACACACACACACACAATACTTCCATGCACATCACATCCTCCCCCTGCCCATCACATCCCCACATATATATATATATATATGCACACTGTCTGTATGTGTGTTAGAGTGCAGCAATTACCAGGCCCCCCCGCCCCAACAGTGTAAAAGGGGCAGCACTCAATCCTCTAAGTGTTGAGAGACCTCTTCTCTGTGTAACCGGATCCTAAGCCCTCCCTCTCCACCCCCCAGTCAGAAGTACAGCAGTAAGATTGTTGTTCGCTTCCAAGCAGGGAGAAAGTGAAATAAACATCATTATAGTAATAAAATCCCCAGAAGAGGAATGGAGAAATCTGCAGGTTTGATTGTGGAAGAGGTGAGAGACCAATATATATGTATATGATGCACATTCATTCATTATAGGAGGACATCGGAAAGAGATGATTGTTTAGTGAACTTTATCTGTTGTGTTGCTTCCCTTCTGTGCAGTGACAGGACTGCTCCTTATAACCAGGGACCAAGTCTCAGTCTGTAACCAGCAATTGCCCTCTTTTGTGCTTATGTGCTACATGTTTTATATCATGTTTTAGTGGGTCTCATTCACCATACAGTTCAATGTATAAGCTGTTTAGATACTCGTATCTTTTGGTAGTTTCTGTCCCCAAAAGGGATCTTCGTCAGGGTTACCCAACCCAATGAGAATCACAAATACACAACTTTGGGGCAACACGGGAGGCTGTGGTGTTGCCTTGTAACATACACACACCACACCTCCCCCCCCCTCCCCGGAGATGGAACATTTGCAACACACACACACAAACACACACCCCTCTCCCCGTACCTCCGCCAGGGGGAAGGAGAGAGGGGGACTGGCTCCAGGCAAGTAAACATCCCGGCATCTCCAGACTGCGTGAGATCCCCCCCCCCCCACACACTTTTATTTAACAGGTTTATGTACCAAGACCTGAAAGGGAAACACATCAGATGGTTTTCCTTTACAAGTACATGTTTAGGTGCGTCAAATAAAGCATTGGTACTTTGGTGCTTAGTTCCCTCCAATACCATGACACTTTAATTACTGTGTGTACCTCGTTCCTCCTGGTCCTTAAAGTGCCACCAGTAGCCTTTAGACGGGTGATACCGGCAGTATGACATGGCCTCGTCAAACGCAGACTGTATCCCGTGCACTGCAGTCAGCTAGAACAACCAAGTACCCTTTAATGAGCAGTATCACACAGCAACAAGTAGTAATTACAGTATTTATTCACAAAATACTTTTTGCTACCCATGTGTTAGGTTTGTTACATTAAGACTTTACAAGCTCTTTATATTCAGGCCTGAAATCTGGCAAAAAATATTAATATCATGGTCCATACAACGGCTTTTGTTAGCGATTCAGACATGACGGAGCAAAGGCATGATAGTGCTCAGAGCTGGGTTATAATGCAGTTCTGAAAAGACAGGATGGGTAGACTTACTGCTCTGGAGTTGATGACCGATCCAATATCAGGCGCCTGATAGATCACGCCAGCAATGATGTAGTAATCACCCAGTGGAATAGCTGCAAAGGAAGTTTACCAGTCTTCAGGTTTAAGGTTGGAAACACACAGATACCCAACAAGCTCTGAGAAACACCAAACATTAACATTAATGTGTGTGTGTGTGTGTGTGTGTGTGTGTGTGTGTGTGTGTGTGTGTGTGTGTGTGTGTGTGTGTGTGTGTGTGTGTGTGTGTGTGTGTGTGTGTGTGTCAAAAGGAGTGCTAGTGGGCGTGGCTAAATGTTTACAACAAAAATGCCAAAAGCTACTTCCAATGTGACAAAAATACACAGTGGAATACCTATATATTCTCTTGAAAAAGGGTCATTTAGTTTAACCCTTTGGCCAAAGTGTCTTAAGCCTGCTGCCACTTCAATAATTACATTATAATTACAGGAAGAATGATCTGCATTGGATCTGTCGTAACCCAGCAAAATGAAACAGACTTGCCAACTTGGAAAGTGGGGAGGGCGAGCTTAAACCTTGTGGGGGGAGGGGAGGGGCCACTAACCTCCCAAAAACAGCTGAGACAAGCTGCACAATGTTAATAAACACACAGATACCCAACAAACTTTGAGAAACCCCAAATATTACTGTGTGTGTGTGTGTGCGCAGTTGAGGCCCCTCCCCCCCGCCCACAAGGTTTAAGCTCGCCCCTCCCCACTTTCCAAGTTGGCAGGTCTGTTTCATTTTGCTGGGTTACGACAGATCCAATGCAGATCATTCTTCCTGAAATTATACAGGTAAATAAGAATTTTAACTCAGGTAGTGTTAGGACCTGCTAACGGTCATGCCTTGAAGTGGCAGCAGGCTTAAGATGCATTGGCCAAAGGGTTAAACTAAATGACCCTTTTTCAAGAGAAACTATAGGTATTCCATTGTGTATTTTTGTCACATTGGAAGTAGCTTTAGGCATCTTTGTTTGTTTTTTGTTTTAAGGTTGGAAACCACTGATCGTGTAAAGTCTTGGTAAGGATAACAATAGATCTTAAAATGCATTGTAACAAATTACACACAGAGCTCCCAATGGAAACGAAACTTCCAACTCATACACAAACAAAATAATTAAGAACGATGGAGGTTTAGAATGTTCCTCTAAACTATTAATGGGGTTTTACTCACCCTGTGTAGGAGACTGTCTCTGCTGCTTCCTAATGATGAACAATATGGGTTCCTGAGCGTGCAGCAAAATATATTCCACACCAACCATCTGACTGAAAAACACACGCAAGTGTAAAGTAGAATGTAGAACAGAGGTTCCCAAAAAACAACAGTTTTGCCTTTGAAACCCCAAAAATCATTTTGAAAGATTAAAGACTTCCTTTATTAAGTGGTATATGTTAACGTATTTTGAAAGCTCCCTGGGCAGGGACTCCCTTTCCTATTGTCTGACTTTGTTGCACTTATTGTATTATAATTCTCTGTACTGTATCGTCCCTTTTGAAAAGCGCTCAGTACACTGTGGACGCTATATAAAGATATACATACAACTGGGTTCATGATTCAGCGTAACTAACCTCTTTCTCACTGTCACTTTCTCTTACCCCCTTTTCGCTGTCCTTTTTCTTTGCCACTCTCTACCAATATGTATATCCCCCACTTCCTCCTGTCAATTCATGCCCCCCTTTTTAAGTTCCCCCAGCCTCCTGTAAGCTGGTCATCCCTCCCCAGGTTGGGAAACACTGCTGTAGTAGGTGTATTAATACTGGCGATACTGTAGCTAGACTGTTTTACAGGCGGTCATACCCACCACATTGAGCGGCTCTCCATATAAAAACAAAACAACTGTATGAAAGAGGAGTTTTTTTATTCAAGTGTTCCTTATACCCTTATCCCATCCTGATCTTATCAGAGAGCCAATAAAGGCAAAGTTAGAGGGAAGATTTTTTTTTTGCCTGTGCAAGTTCTTGAACACGGCAATATCACAATAGGGAGCAGCACTCCCCTCTCCAAAGTTTACAAAAGAAAAAAATAGGTGATATTTTGGTTACATGTTACTGGCACCATCACTTTGGTCCAAGTATGCACTGACCCGTTAAACTGGCAAACAATCAACTCTCTCCTTAAACAGGGATGCAAATGTATAGTCAAATTGGTGTCACTCAGAAACTTACTTCAAATGGTCTAGTGTCAACCTCTGCATCTTAACCACCTCATTGTTACAAGTCCTATCGTAGAACGGGTTGCTCCTTTCTGAGAAATAGTCCAGGACTGTCCCATTGTTCAATATGGGAATCCAGGAACTGTCAACCCAGGAAATGCCCAGCAAGTTATCTGCAGTTCAAAAAAAGAAAACATTGCTAGTGATAGAGAAACCATAACTCATCCACACCCTTCTAGGGGCACAAACAGAACAATAGCTTTAGTAAATCAAGATTTTTACCATTTCTTTAGGCAAATGCAATTGAAAGCTGGAGCTTGTGCAAACAAAATGATATATATATAGCAACTGTAAATATTACTGTATGTTCATTTGTGAGAGAGAGAGTCCAAATATATTTTACATTAGAAAACAGAAATCGGCACAGCTGAGATGACAACTGTAACATAATAATGTAGAACCACTTTATTTTTAAGGTATTCCTTTAATAGGGCTAACCAAACTACACAAGAACATGATATAATAAATACAGTTACATTTGCAACTCAACTTTTTATATGTATTTAAACATAGGAGAGATCTGATATCAAAAAAATAAGGATATGGAACCACTATATTTTTATATGATGCATTTGGTTGGATTTACCTAAAATATAATAATAATAATAGTGATGATGATGTGTGATTCAGAGAAAGCACTGACTGATAGCCTTTTACTATCTTCTTATTTGGGATATAAAGGAGCTGATGTCCATGTGATTCTGCTTCCCTGGCATTGCTACTACAGCAGGAGTTCCCAAGCAAGCACCTGGTTCTGCGCCTCTCTGATCAGAGATTACAGAGCAAATTACCTACCTCTGATATCCACAGCCGCCATGCTGGAACGCACATACAAACCCAACTTCCTGACCAACACTAATGATGTCAAAATAAAGCGACACGCGTGTTTCCTGCCAACACATGAATAGAGAATCATAGAGTTGTAATATGAACAGCGCGCCCTCTTGAGGCAAGAGGGTTCTACTACTAGTTAATAATATGCTTTCTAATAAATTAAACTCTTCCATCATTATTGATATGATTTTAATATTATTAATAATAAAACATTTATCATTTCTAAATTGAATTATTCCTTATTAATATTGTTACTATTGATGATAAGTAATAGTTACTGTTTAGCAGGCTGTTTTGTTATTACATTAAGGGCCAGATCCAAAAAGAGCTGCTAAATTTTATCACACCTTTCCTGCCATTTCTGGCTGGCAGCTGAGGCGTGCTAAAGCATAATAATATGCCAACATATGCCACAGCGCAGTAACAACAGATGAAAGCAGTTATGGGCTAATTGTGTATTGGCCATTTTTTTTTTTACTTAACACATAATAGAACACATTTATCTTGCAATAAAGATTCAGAGCCTACATGGTTATATGAGCTTTATGTTTTCTACATTTAGTTATTTGCAGAAAGGATGATGAGGATTTACCTTAGGCTCCGCTGCATTCTTTTATACAACCTGAAATACCTGAAATACCACGAATACCACAGCAGACACTGCATAGTGTATTTGAGTTGAGAAAAATTGGTCAGGAGCTGAGGTTCTGTGCAGCAGACTGACGATCATATGTCACATCAGTATTGCCAACAAAACCCCATTTATGGTGTGATTTTAGCTAATCCCTGCTTTGTGAGGCGCTATTTCCTGTTATATGGTTATTGCGAACCAGGATGCACCAGCTTTGAAAGACAAACATTGGTTCAGACTGTCAGCATGATATGAAATCAGACTTTGTAATGTGATTTATTTTGTCCAGATTTAAACAGGGCTAATGCTGTGTCCACGCTGCCACTGACTGCGCTTGGCGCGGTCAGCACAATCTATTGAAATCTGTCTGAAACGCGTGCCCGGGCGCTGGGCGCTTGACGAGACAGATTAAATTGAGTTTGAGGCACGCTGAGGGATCACATGACCTCAGCCAAACAGCGCCAGTCACTGCTAGGCCACGCCACCCGCGCGTACACAGAAAACGTTGCTGGACACCCTGGGCTCATGCTTGGAGAGTTGGTGACGTCACCACTCTCAAGCATAAGCGCGGTCAGCGGCACAGGAAACGCAGCCTAAGGCCGCTTGAAGCGGGTGCGTTTCTTGGCCATGGTACGCGTGCCATCTGTGGGCGTGTCTAAGGACGTGCCAGTGACGTCACGGAGCTGGTTCGCCCTCATTGGGCGAATCGCTCACGTGACCTGTCTGTCGCGCTGAGAAATCAGTTTAACTGATTTCTCACACAATGCGCACCCCCTCCTACTTCTGCGCGGACGCCCCCGCACGCCGCATGGACGCGAACACTGCCTTCAGGTACAGAGATATGGTTGTGTAGCGCACAGCATCCAAAAACGAAGGCAGGTCTGGCGAAAACTTTCTTTATTTAAAGCAAGGCATAAAAAGAGGGATGCAGCCCTTCAACGCGTTTCGTGCAAAGCACTTTGTCAAGAAGTGCCTTTACACGATATACAGCCACTTAAATACAAGAGATCGCTCAACTCTCGCGAGATGCGATGACGTCATCAGACCGCTATTAACCAATGAGACAACCATACCCCGCGCATGCTGCCTTCAGGTAGTCTGTTCCCACCCGGTCTGCGGTACCATGGCCCCAGCCTTAGCCATACAATATCTCACAGCTTCTTCAATTAGTGTAACCTTAGCACCACTACATATGGCCATTGTCTCATTCAGGGACAGCTCCACTAATGATTCTGGAAAGACCTAGCTGGGTTGTGGTATGCTATATAATGACATAAGTGTCTCGACTTGTCTGCTAAGAACATGTTTAGTTTGTGTTGGAACACATTGCTCCTTTCGCAATGGGAAAAAGTTATCTATTAGTTAGCAGGATTCACAGAGCTCCTTTGTTTTCTTGGAGAACATTTTTATAAGCACTGCTATTCAAGTCACTGTTTTTGCTGCGTCTGCCTGTGAGATAAATGATGTGTTGCACAATGTAACAAAGTGAACGCGGGATCGAGCTCTGATATCCTTTTTTCAGGGGTTAGGGAAGAGATGTGTGAAACTGTTCTAAATTCAGTGTCGGCATTTTGTGGGGTTCGTTCCCCCAAATTCGATTCCTTTGCGTCACGTTTTGCGTCACGTTCAGCCTCACACGTTCAGCTGAATACTGTCGCAACACTTTCCGCAAAATTTCTCCAGGATGTGTCTGCCCTATTTTAAGTCTCAGCATTAAGCGAATCTAGCGATTTTAGAGAATTTAGCACATTAGCATAGTAAACAAAATTGCACTACACGTTGATTTAATGCACGTCGCATCGCTTGCAAACTCTGACTCTGCTCTCATTCATTTTGCATGTTCGTGACCTGATGCGAAAGCTTCACTAATCTCTATTAGTTCAAAGCTTTCAAACCTCTCAGGGTCATTTATTGGGTAAGACTCGAGGAAGGACCCTGAGAGATTCGAAAGTTTGCAACCAGGGCTGGTGCAAGGGAATTCAGCACCCTAGGCGAACCTTCAGCCCTGCGCCCCCCTCCCCCCCCAAATAAAATTACTTTTGGAAATGTTTTTCTTAAACGTTACACAGTAGCGCCCCCCATCCATTCTAGCCTCCTCCTCCTCTTCTCACCCTTTGCTCTTCTCTCACCCCCACCCTCCTCCTCCACTCTCACCACCCTTCCTCCTCTTCTTCTCACCCCTCCTCTTCTCTCACCCCCTTCCTCCTTCTCCTCTCTCACCCCCTTCCTCCTCCTCCTCTCTCACCCCCCTTCCTCCTCTTCTTCTCAACCCCTCCTCTTCTTCTTCTCACCCCGCCCCCTCCTCCTCCTCTTCTCTCACTCCCTTTCTCCTCTTCTCCTCTCACCCCTTCTCCTCTCACCCAATTAATGCCTACCAGTGGTCTGCGGAGGGCACAGGCCGGCAGGAGCGGAGCAGCGGTAGAGATGGGTGACAGGTACGAAGCAGGTAGCGGTAGAAAGGGGAGTGGCGGGAGAGGAAGACAGAGCACTGCGGGAGCGGTACAGGGCGGCAGAGGAGGACCTATGCTGTACCAGCGGCAGACACCAGAAGTTAGTGAAGACTTCCGGGTCAGACAACTGGGGTGCGCTACTCCAAGCAACCCTCCTCCTCTGCTGCCCTTTGCTGCTCATATGATGCTCTATCTCCCTCTCCCGCCACAGCCCGTATCTACCGCCGCCCTGCTTCATGCCCACCACCCGTCGTCCGTGTTCCTCCTCCACTCCCTCGGCCCCAAGAATGTGCCACCCCAGGCGACTACCCAAGTCCAAACTACTTGGTCCAATAAAAGGTATCATACCATATAGTACACCTATTCCCTCTCCCTCCTGTGTTACTACTTAGTAACCATCATAATATTATTAATAACAATCAGTCAACAACGTTCAGACAGATTGTAATTAATAACCATTGATTAGATCAGTGATTCCGAACCAGGGGCTCCTTGAAGCAGTCTCAGGGGTTCCTCCTATGGACCAAAGACCCCCCCCCCCCTCCCCATGGGGGTGGGGGTTTTTTTGTATGTATTTTGTAGGGTGGATTGAGTGAGAGTGGGGTAATTGACGGAAGGTAGGGGCGAGAGTGAGAAGAGAGGAGGGCAGGAGGGAGTGAGTGAGGAAAAGAGGGAGTAAGAGTGAGACCCACGGGATAAATACATGCGAGGCGGGAGGGGGGAGAGTTAGTGAGATGGATGGGAGAGAAATACATGGGTAGAGGGTGGGAAATAGAGGTGGCTCGTGAGGTGTGACATTTGTGACTGACCCCTGTCGAACCTAATATGTGTCAGCCAGATAAGGGTTACCCGAGATTTTTCGAAATACTTCAAGGCTTCCTCCAAACAAAAAAGGTTGGAAATCACTGGGTTAGATTGTAAGCTCTTCTGGTAAGGGACCCCATTCTCTCACTGTTTACTTGTATGAGTACTGCACTTATACAGGAGTACTACAATTAGGGATTTGTCTTGCATAATATCTTGTGTTACGAACATTCGCTCGCACTATATACATTTAAAAAATACGATAACTAAAATCACTGCTATAACAATATCCAGGGCATGTCGTGAAAGCGTTTATACTTGTAGATCAAAGCATGAAACTGTCTAAAACTATAACTCAAAAACAACAACAGTCATTTTAATAACGTTACATCCCTGCGCTACAGGTAGTAATATATCCACTTTCATTTAGGTCTCAGAACAGCTGCGCCAAAGTATCTGGAAAGTGCAGGTGTGGATCCGACAGTATCCTGAGGACATAGTAATTATTGGCAAGATTCATTTTCCTATTGCGAAACAGCAACACTGACAGGATATGAAAAGTGCTGTCAAATCCAGCTACTATTTGCATTTCAATCATGCCAGAGTCTGCGGAACTGACTCATCCCATAAATATGGATATGTTTTCGTAGGTGTGTGACAGTCTCCCCCCTGCACTTTATTCTATGTAGTGAGGAGCAGCTTATGCAAGTTAACAATGCATCATTCTGTGCTACCCCACTTCTCGCTATATTGAGCATGCTTCACTGTTTAATACACGCGCAGTCCCACTAAACTACATGGATTGGAGTTGCAAGAAAGTGAAAGCACTCAGCCACATAACAGCTTCTATTACTCGTGTAATGGTTTCGTAATAGATTAAATAGATGGACTACTTTCACAAATGAAGGAGTGGAAGTCAGAGAAGCACATGAGAAAATAGCACTGGACATTATATAATACAGGGGCGGCCAACTCCAGTCCTCAAGGGCCTCCAACAGGTCAGGTTTTAAGGATATCCCGGCTGCAGAACAGGTGGCTCAGTGAGAAGGATTGAGTCTCCTGTGCTGATGCAGGGATATAGCTAAAACCTGGCCTGTTGATGTCCCTTGAGGACTGGAGTTGGCCGCTCCTGATATAATACAATCTACAGTACATTTGTTATATATACACAGCCCTGAAAATTGCAAAGCCAGTACAACCAGCCTCACACTGATGAGACCCACAAGGTCGAAACAGTCTGTCTGTGAGTGGATTCTCTGGCTTTGCATCTAATCCCGTGCTGTGCTTAAATGCTATGTTAACAGCGAGCATTATCTTACAAGGGTTCCATATAAAAATGGATTTCAGGCAAAAGGTGACATGGTGATCTCATTTGCATGTCAATTCCCAGAATCCCTTGCTGCAGTGGAAGCACTGTATGCGAGGTGATAATGGTGAAAGGCAGGGTTGCAGACCTGTCTAAGACATGTGAATGTGCTCACAAGGGATCTTTTTATTTAAGATTTGTTTTATATATATATATTATATATATATATATATATATATATATATATATATATATCTTCAGTCCTTGTTGATACACTGCACTCTGTGTGCGTGTCTACCACAGCCTACACATTCTTCATTACACCCACATATTCTACAAATTGAACACATAAAATAACTTGACCTTGTTTATAACTAGAAGACATGCAATAAAGATGACACTGCATCTTCTATAAGAGGACGACATAAGATATATACAAGTGTACGTTGCCTGTTTAAAGAACATGAACCAATGTGCAATATAATTAGAACATAGAAAATAAATAAACATCTTACCCTAGCTGGCAGTGAAAGTGTTAAAAGGCATCAATGATCTATGAAATATGAGAATTGTCCCTATATACCTTAGCTCTGGCAATTTTTTTTTTTATATATATATATATATATATATATATATATATAATATATATATATAGCAGCCAGCACAACAACTAATAATACAAACATTGATAGTCACCAACAGCAGGACTGCACTGTTTACCTCTCAGACTACACACCTAATCAAGCAGAGTCCTCAGTATTATCAAAGGGTCTCACATTCTGCCCTACCAAGCCTATGGACAAGATTGAGCTGTGCAGTGACCTGGAAGAATTCTTCAGAAGGCTGCGTCTTAAGGAGTTCTTCCACAACAGACACAACCAAGACTATGCCAAGACTGCAGAAGGAGAGCCGCTGCACATGAGCAGGGAGAAGCAAAAATCTAACTGGATCCCACAAACTGGGCGCAACCCCACAATGGAACGGTACATTGAAAGCTTCAGACAGCGCCAAAACCACCATCCTGGACAAAGTAAGGAAACAAACATATAATCTGACACTGATGGAGAGGAGAGCCATAGAATCGCTAAAGGCCAACCACAACATAACAATCAAACCTGCGGACAATGGAGGAGCAGTGGTCATAATGAACACCACAGACTACCTGCGGGAAGCACACAGGCAACTCTCTAATTCAAAGTATTACACCCAACTGCAGGAGGATCCAACTAAAAAATACATGAGAGAACTCAACAGGATCATTAAAACACTCCCGATCCGCACAAGAGAACAAATTCTGGACCTGATACCAGCTAACCCAAAACCTGGCACATTCTACATGCTCCCTAAAATTCACAAAGAGGGTAACCCTGGGCGCCCTATTATCTCTGGATCTGGTACACTTACCGAGAATATTTCTGGCTGGGTGGAGGGCATTCTAAAACCACTTGTCAGGAACACACCCAGCTATATCCAGGATACCACCGACCTGCTAAACAAACTGAATGCCATTGGCCCCCTCTCAACAGGAACACTACTAGCAACCATGGATGTAGAGTCACTTTATACAAACATCCCCCACAAGGATGGGATTTCAGCCTGCAGATACTTTCTGGGACCGCAGGAGCCACTCACAGAGACAGTGACTAAATGCATCGAATTTATTCTGACCCATAACTACTTCACATTTGGAAATGACACATACCTCCAGACAACCGGGACCGCTATGGGTACTCGGATGGCGCCACAGTATGCCAATCTGTTCTGCGCAAAACTGGAAAGTGACTTTCTTTCCACCTGTCACTTGAAACCCCTTACATACCTTCGCTACGTCGATGACATCCTCCTGATTTGGACCTCTGGCGAACAGGACCTCCTACAGTTCTATGACAACTTCAATACGTTCCACCCGACCATCAACCTCAAACTCACCCATTCCCCGGATGAAGTACATTTCCTAGACACCACCATTACTATAAAGAACAACCAACTACAGACTTCTGTATACCGCAAACCTACAGACAGAGCCAGCTATTTGAGGGACAACAGCTTCCACCTGACACACACCAAACATGCAACCATCTACAGTCAAGCCATACGCTACAACCGGATATGCTCCGACACAGCAGACAGAAACCAGCGGATTAAAGCCTTGAGATCAGATTTTATAAACCGTGGATATAACCACAGAATTGTAGACCAGCAAATTCACAAAGCCACCAGAATACCAAGAAGGGATTTCCTTGAATACAAACAGAAGGAGACAAGCGACAGGGTACCTTTGGTGGTCACATATAACCCACACCTAGGAGCCCTACGCAAGATCGCCAGGAAACTACAACCCATCCTCCAGGAGGATACAAGACTGCAACAGGTCTTCCCTGAAGCACCCTTATTATCATACAGACAACCCCATAATCTCAAAAATATTATGGCGAGGAGTAAAGTATTCAGCAGTACAACTGAATGCGGGACTAAACCATGCCAGGACCCAAGATGCAAAACCTGCGCAATGCTCTACACAGCGGACACAATACAAATACCACACAGGAATCGGGAATACAAAATCAGAGGAAGATTCACCTGTTCCTCCAGCAATGTCGTGTACCTCATCATGTGCATGAAATGCCCAGGGGGTGCTACTACATAGGTGAGACAGGGCAGGGGCTAAACAAGAGAATGAACTTGCATCGCCACAGCATCACGTGCGGAACAAGAGACAGTCCTGTCGGCGAACATTTCTCTGACTCTGGCCATAAGATGAACGATCTGAGGGTTGCCATACTCAAAGGTAATCTTAAAACACTGAAAGAGAGATGGTTGCATGAATACAAATTTATGCAACTGTTTGGGACACTTAGCGGTGGCCTAAACAGAGACCGAAATTTTATGAGTCATTACTGACACAAGTGAACTCTCTTCCCATGAGCGCTAAAGGCCATGTCTGTACATACTGTGCTATATGTATGCACACACAGCTGTCTCTTACACATACTAATACTCCTTGTTTTTCCATCCCTATACACCAATAGGGACCACATAGTATCCACACACACTTTTAGTTGTGCTACAATCTCTCACATTTCTACACCTACCCACACCATTTATATCCACTCCCACTCCACACACACCTTTTGTAAAGCACTGTATATACTGTGGGCTCTCCATTCATTTATATTCACACAGATACACACACACACTCTTACATCACTTGCTTTCAGGAACCTTTTGACACCTCTAGCTATAAAACACATCCACACCGGGGGAAGGACTAGCACAGATAACATTCCAAGAGACACTGTTTTTAATTATACCTTTTGCTTGCTTCATTCATTGTAACATCGCCGGAAGAAGAGATCAGTGTATCTCGAAAGCTCGCACAAATAAAAGCATTTCGTTAGCCACAGAACGGTATCATCTATTTATTTTTTGATTATTGAAGCTCGGCTAACACGGTACTGATACCTCTACATGTGTATATATATATATATATATATATATATATATATATATATATATATATATATATATATATATATATATATATATAGCAAATGGATATATTACTGTGTGCTCATTTGCATGTCTTAGACAGGTCTGCAACCCTGCCTTTCATCATTATCACCCAGCATACAGTGTTTCCACTGCAGCAATGGATTCTGGAAAATGACATGCAAATGAGCACACAGTTCCACTTTTTGCTTCAAAACCATATACCATGGTCCCTGTGACAGGGTGAATGAACGTCATCAGCCATATACCTGGCAAACATATGTCTAAGTTTGCAGTGCAGCAGTGACGAGGTTAAATTTCAGTGGAGAAGGGCTGCTTAATTAGTCTGACCCCAGCTGCATAATCAAGGTTGTTTAAAAAACCCCAGGCTACACACACATGTAAACTAGCTGGTCAGGAGACCGGACTGAAAAATACTGAAGAGATTACTGCTATAAGGTCTGTGTTGCAAAGTACATGTGATGAACTGTCTGTGTCCTGCATGCAAAAGAGAAGCTGCCTTGTTTTCTAAGCTGAAGAGAAGCTATTTAGTTTTATCTGCTATAAAGAAGCTATTTTCTTTTTGTCTGCTGATGAGAAGCTATTTTGTTTTTGTGTGCTGTATGTTTTAAGGCTCATTAATAAGCCTTATCAAGGAAATCCGCGTGTGTGGTTGCATGTACCCTGCAACAGTCCCCTATAAGCATATGTTTGCTGCATTGCACAGCTTTTGAGCACAGCCTGGGTTAAGATGCATAGCCAGTAAACCTACCCACAGACAACTGTTACTTAACTAAGTGTGTATATATATATATACATACATATATAAAACAGGGTATTGTTTTTGTTTTGTTTTTGCCAGATCTAAGGTATATAGGATATATATAGATGTAGAGGTATCTGTACCATTAGCTGAGCTTAATAATCAAAAACGAATAGACAATACTGTTCTGTGGCTAACAAAATGCTTTTATTTGTGCGAGCTTTCGAGATACACTGATCTCTTCTTCCGGCGGTGTTACAATGGATAAAGCAGAAAAGGTTTCACTTAAAAACAGTGCATCTTGGAATGCTATCTGTGATTGAAACCTATCCCTCCCCCTATGCTCTATGCGATTTATGACTTGACATTCTAACATTCAAAAAGTATCTAAAACCTGTTGCGTTTTCCTCCGCAATATTACAATGATTCACCCTTTGTTCTGTTGCTCGACTGCAAAAACTCTGACACAGACCCTCATTCTCTCCCGTCTCCACTACTGTAACCTCCTGCTGTCCGGACTTCCTGCCTCTCACCTGTCTCCCCTACAATCTATCCTAAACGCTGCTCCCAGAATCACTCTACTCTTTCCTAAATCTGTGTCAGCGTCTCCCCTGCTGAAATCCCTCTCCTGGCTTCCTATCAAATCCCGCATCACACACTCAACTCTACTCCTCACTTTTAAAGCTTTACACTCTTCTGCCCCTCCTTACATCTCAGCCCTAATTTCTCGCTGTGCACCATCCTGACTCTCCACTCATGGATGTCTTCTTTCTACCCCCTCTGTATCTAAAGCCCTCTCCTGCCTTAAACCTTTCTCACTGACTGCCCCACACCTCTGGAGTGCCCTTCCCCTCAAAATCCGACTAGCACCCTCTCTATCCACCTTTAAGACCCACCTTAAAACACACCTGCTTAACGACGCGTATGAGTAGCTCCGTACACTATACACCTGATACATAAAGCTTGGCCCCCTGCAGACGCACTTACAAGAACTCCCTCCTACTGTCTCTGTACGTTCTCCCTACCTACCAATTAGATTGTAAGCTCTTCGGAGCAGGGACTCCTCTTCCTAAATGTTACTTTTATGTCTGAAGCACTTATTCCCATTATCTGTTATTTATATGATTGTCACGTGTATTACTACTGTGACGCGCTATGTACATTGATGGTGCTATATAAACAAAGACATATATATAATATATATAATATATATATTATCATGGGGGAGCTGCATACACATGGAACACACAGCCCTGCCTAATGACACAGCCCTGATACTGTGCACACCTCTCTGTGAGATTGAGGCTGTCCCTTTAACAGCTCAGGAAGGGGCTGCACTGGGGGAGAGGAGGGATCTGCCTGTGCCTGGCTTGTTGTCACAGATCTCCCCTGATCTACGAATCTACCCTGCTCTCTGGATCTCCCCTGACCTCCGGATCTCCCCTGATCTCTGGATCTCTCCGGATCTCCCCTGATCTCTGGATCTCCCCGGATCTCCGGGGGTTGAGCTCAGATTCGGGGCGGATCATGTCCCCCTCTTAGGAAAGCATGGACCGGGGCAGCCTGGCCCCCGGGGGGGTCCGAGGGGACCCGGGGACCCTCATCCACAGAGCGCTGGACTTCAAGAGCCAGGGGGCGCAGTGCTACAAGGACAAGAAGTACCGGGAGGCCATCGGCAAGTACCACCGGGCGCTGCTGGAGCTGAAGCGGCTGCACGGGGAGCCCCCCGAGGGGAGGGGGCAGGGGGGGCTGACGGAGGAGCAGAGCGGGGCGGCGGAGAGCATCGAGGTGGATTGTTACAACAGCCTGGCAGGTGGGTGAGGGGCACCCTGCTGAGTGTGAGACCCCCCCCTCTATTAACAGACAGGAGAGGGTGTGAGAACCCCCTATATTAACAGACAGGAGAGGGTGTGAGACCCCCCCTATATTAACAGACAGGAGAGGGTTTGAGACCCCCCCCCCCTATATTAACAGACGGGAGAGGGTGTGAGACCCCCCCCCCTATTCAGAGATGGGAGAGGGTGTGAGACCCCCCCCCCCTATATTAACAGACGGGAGAGGGTGTGAGACCCCCCCCTATTCACAGACAGGAGAGGGTGTGAGACCCCCCCTATATTAACAGACGGGAGAGGGTGTGAGACCCCCCCACCCCTACTTAGACAGGAGAGGGTGTGAGACCCCCCCCCCCCTATTCAGAGACGGGAGAGGGTGTGAGACCCCCCCCCCCCCTATTCAGAGACGGGAGAGGGTGTGAGACCCCCCCCCCCCCTATTCAGAGACTGGAGAGGGTGTGAGACCCCCCCCCCCCCCTATTCACAGACGGGAGAGGGTGTGAGCCCCACGGTATCAGGCAGCTGAGCATGATTATCCTGTTACTGGGCAGAGCTTGGCATGGTTCCCACTACCAACAGGCAGCTGGGTGTGATCCCCCATTAACGGACAGAGCTGGGATTATGCATTATAATAATGCATTGGGGTGGGGGGCTGCAACACATTGCAAAGCATTGTCTAGAACATCACCATATAATGGTTTAATAGGCAGGGGGACATGATGGTAACTGTTAATAGACAGAGCTGTCATGGCCATCTCTCATTATTGGATATACAGCTGGCACAATTACCATATTGATACACAAGTGGCCATTATTTCCCTTGTTCATGGATATACAGCTGGGCACTATTCCACTATCAACCTGCTTGGTGCGGGTGCTTCTCGTTTTGCTGGAAATACAGGGTGTTGTGCTTCCATATTTCTGAACGTACAACTTGGCACAGTGACTGGTACACTGCCAGGCATTATTCCTCTCATGGTATGTTCATTCACATCTGGTGACTTCACTTATTACTCTATAGAAAGCTGGGCATGAAACCCTTATTTTGCCTATCGCTGGACAGACAGCTAGCTGAGCATCATGCCCCTGTATTCCTAAAGAGACTTGAGCCCCAGTGCGCCCATATAACTGCCAGTCCGAAGGCTTCTCCTATCATTAGATAAGCAGCTGGGTATGAAACTCTCTCCTGTTACTTAACATGAAACCCACTCATTCCCAATTGGGCAGCTGGGCATGCCATGCCACTAGTTTTGCACAGAGAACTTGGCTGTGTTGTCCTAGCTTTGCACCAGATGGATGTGATGCACCCAGCTTTTCAATTGACAGCTGGGCATGTTGGCTTTCTAATGTTGCATGGCTGAACCTGGTCCCACTAATCTTTCGCCCCTACAGTATGTGATTGGTGCTTTGGCATGATGCTCCCCTATTGCTGAGCAGTATGACTTATAGAACTGATAGACCGTTTCATATCAACCTCTTAGTATCTTGTACGACCCGTCACACGCTCTCTGGGTAGGAATTGAAGGAATCAACATTCATTTGTAATGTTGCATAACACGGGCAGCAGTGGTGCGGGTAACCTGTAAACGGGACAAAATAAAGGTATAAAAGCTACGATGGAAACAAACGAATGTCAGATAAGGAATCCTTGGATCATTTAGCCTTGAGTTGGTGGTTACTTTCAAAGCAATGGTCTCTCACACGTTGGTTATCATTAGGTGATTGAGTAATATGAGATATTACATAAGACAATACTTAATATTCCATGCTATACAAACGATATCATTTTGAATTAGAAAGGTGCAATCCTCTTCCCCCACCCCCCCCTCCATCCCTCTCTTCTTTACCTTTTCAAAGGATATCTCTCCACATTCCAGCAGGCACTTCTTTAAACTGTCTTTGTCTGAAAACCCTACTGCCAGGATAGAACATAGCAACATAGAATCAAATTGGGCGTGCATTCCAGTCTCACTGCCTGTCAGCAACTGTCTGGCCATTTTTCCTATCTGTTATAAAACCGCAGGCCCTGTTTCCTCCCTGGTCTTTCATATTTAGGAGATATTTAGGCCTTCTGTCTATCCCAAGCATTTTTGTATTCCCTTATTGTATTTGCCTGCACCACTTCTTCTTTTGGGAGCTATTCCCAAATCCAGCAACCTGACTTGGAAGGGATAGTTCATAAACAGTGTTGATGAGATGAGCAGGGAATTCTGGGAGAGGCCCTAGAACCATACATTCTCCTTAACACTGTGGCAATCCCGAAAACTGATTTATGGTGGGACTGCACCTTTGTATATAATACATTGTCCATTCCATGCAGTAATGCTAAGTGTAATAGTGGACAACAGTAACTCAATTCCTTTGTTGATTTTATAAATGCAATCCATAACGTTTGACTAAAATAAACATGTTTCATAAATTTATTTTTTTACCAAATGGGAGTACAAAACCCAGGGTTGGCTCACAATCACACACGTGACTTGGGGTGAGTTGGCTGCTATGCACATTAAATGGACTTGGAGCACATTATACTG
Source organism: Ascaphus truei (assembly GCF_040206685.1). Classification (NCBI taxonomy): domain Eukaryota; kingdom Metazoa; phylum Chordata; class Amphibia; order Anura; family Ascaphidae; genus Ascaphus; species Ascaphus truei. Next base: position 29,796,628 of record NC_134491.1, read on the forward strand.
GTAGTCTTTGAACCTACCTTTTGTGGGAACGCTTTGCAAGTGAACGCCGTAGCCCACTCCAAAGGATCCCTGGGTCCCTAGTTGAATAAACGTTCCCCGCATAGCTGCTAAAAGATGTGGGTGGGAATTACACCAAATCTACGTTCTAGGCAGTATGATTTCTGTAGAATATTAGCTACTTTACATTTTCTCTAAGAAGGAACTACCGGAAGCGGGAAATGTGCAAATACTGCCAATTTTGGGCTCCTCTTTTCCCCTTTCCTCTATTCCGCGTTAGTATTGGATTATCGCCAATAAACCTTTCATTTAACAAATGCATTCTAAGTACTGTATTTGGAATCCCATTTAAAGCCACGCCTAGAAAGCCTGAGTGGGGGTTTCCTGATGCTAGTATAGAGAACAATACATGGAAGCAGGGTACAAGAAACGCTTCCTATGCTTTTATAAACTCCACCTTACGCCCTCCGACTGCTTCCTGCCATGAAGCCCCAGGACAAATAGCACAGTGCTCACGTTAAGAAAAGGCAGCAATCCATGTCCAAGGATAATTACAGTGAGATTTAGTGCTGTGACAGCATGTTGCAATCAGTCATCAAAAACCTCATCTTGGTTCTTTAATGCTAGATTCCTGAAAGGTGTGTGTGGCCCAGGTATTGTCCTGTGTGGCCCAGGTATTGTCCTGTGTGGCCCAGGTATTGTCCTGTGTGGCCCAGGTATTGTCCTGTGTGGCCCAGGTATTGGCCTGTGTGGCCCAGGTATTGGCCTGTGTGACCCATATTTATGAATAAATAATATAGATAATAGACATAGTAATGCACTAAATGATTTGTAAAGTATGATGGAGCATTAGGGCCTTTTTGTCTCTTGTGATGTATCAGAAACTCCTTTGTATTGGGGATGAGTGCAGATTATCTATTCAGTAGCCTGCTATTGTACGCTGGTATATTCCGGGGCAGGCACATATACAGCTTTCTCTTTGGTATGACCCATTTCTCTCTGTGCATCAAGTGCATCCTATTTGTGTGTGCCAATATACGTGAATAAAAACATGTTTTTACCCTTTCACCCCTTGGGGGCCCTGGGATGTAGTCGAGTGTCGGCGTGGCTGTGGCATTGAAACCATGTTAATGCACAGGCGCGCAATATCTTTTGATTTCTGTGCATTCATTTTATGCCCAAAATGACATTGTAGGCGTTTAGCACATAGGAGCCCCCGGAGATTCTAACTCATTTTAATTGAAATGTTCTAGCCCCTGACTCAAAGTGTATGTATGTGTTGTATGTTCGGTATATATTGTGTATTTGTGTGATTTTCATTATCAGGATTTGGACTTAGATTTCCAAACCAACCATATGTTAAATCTCGTAGCAATAATAAGGCGTATTCTGGGATTGCTTTCACTTTTTTTTCCAACTCCAGATGTTTTTGCGAAGGCTGCATATTTGTAGCTTTACACCTCCTATAGCAGGTGTGGCCAACACCCGTCCTCAAGGGCCACTAACAGGTCAAGTTTTAAGGATATCCCTACTGCTGCACAGGTGGCGCAGCCTGGTGGCTGAAAACCAGACCTGTTGGTCAGGGCCGTCTTAACAGCATTATAGGCCCCCGGGCAAAGCAGTGCACTGGGCCCTGAATACACAACCCCAGCCGTTAATTGCTTCCCGCGAATCCGTTACAATGTTCTGCTTCCATAACATTGCAAGCAATAAAAACGGCAACATTTCTCTCGTGAATGCAGACGTGCCAACTCTCCGATAAGTCGTAATTTTTCTCCTTCTACCGAGTTAGCGGGAGATTTGAATGTCGAGGCGAGTGATTGGAAAATTAGTGTTAAATTCTGGTCTGTGCATATGCTCGTGGGGCCCCCGGGCAACTGCCCAGCGTGCCCATGCGTTAAGATGGCACTGTTGTTGGTGGCCCTTGAGGATTGGCGTTGGCCAGTGCTGTGCTATAAAGTGCAGGTAGGTACTAGCCCAGCCCGCGCTTATGTTCTAGATGTAATGCGCTGCAGGTGATGCAGACGGCCTACAGTTTTGTAGAATGTAATGCTGATTTTCTGTTGGAAACTGTACATTATAAAGTAATTTATTGTATTAACTCCCGCCAAAGTTTTATAGCCACAGTCTGTGATCAGAGAAAGGATGAAATGTTGGAGTGACAATGTTAACAATTTAAAAAAAAAAGGTCAGACCGTTTTTATGGAAGTGTTTGAAGCACTTTCATTGATGAATAACATGCCTGGATAGCATACGGTTGTAGGAGAGTGATGGACGGTGTGTGTGTGTGTGTCTGTGTCTGTGTGTGTGTGTGTGTGTGTGTGTCTGTGTCTGTGTGTGTGTCTGTTTAAACAGAACAGCACTCATTTGGAAAACATTTGAAGGATTGTTTTACATGAAATATTTTTGATGTGGGTTTCTTTCCACAAAACATGTCTAATAACAAGAGAATAATAACTTTAATAAGATTAGTCATTTAATATTAATATCCTTAAAGCTGCAGTTCAAGCAATATCCTAAATGTGTGTTTTTAAAAAATAAATAAATCAGTTCTTTACTATGTACTGTTCTTGTAGCTTAAAAAAAAAAAGAAAATACATTTTTAATGTATTATAATGTAACAAGCATTTACAAAGTCACATCTCCTTCCTCTTCTGAAACAGGCTCTGGCACACCCCTTTTTGAGCCCTGCTCTCTCTCTCTCTAGCAGTGCACCAATTGTATCTAGTGATTGCCTGGTCACATGATCTTCCACTCAGAACTTTGCATCTTTGGTCTGCAGCACTGACAGCGATTTAGTGAACCTCCGAGCCGAATCTTTGCCGATCGATCGGCAATTTATCTAATCACTTGTGATTGTAATGATGCACATATTGAATGGGAAAGAAAAAAAAAAAAAAAAAATATATATATATATATATATATATATATATATATATATATATATATATATATATATATATATATATATATAAAAAAAATTTTTTTTAGAAAAACGGCAGCTTTAAGTTATTGCATTTCTCCCAATGGGACTCCAAGCGCTTCACAATTACAATATAGTGCGCAACACTGTTGATACAATCTTACAGGCACGGTCCCTGCCCTGAAGAGCTTACAATCAAACTGGGAGGTCTGTCATTGTTTTCAGTCCGTGTCTTTCTTCAATGAGCTCCTTCAGCCCTTTCCATTGTGAAAGGTTCATCACACCTCATATGGCAGGGGTCTCCTTGGATCCCTGCCACTGGGGCATTGCCCTCCTTAAGGGACCCATTTTATTGGAGGGTGGAGAATTTCTAAAACATAACCCGGTGCGCTTGCTGGGACTTCCCCCTTTACACCTGGCACAGTTCTAATCCGGGAGACTGCTCGTTGGGTACCTTGGAGAGCTCAGTTGCACACACGCCTTAGGATTCTGTCACTCGCTGCCCTGCAGCGGACGCACCCACTTCTCTGCTGCAGTATATTGGATAAAGCCGTCACAATCCAAATGCAATGCCTAATCTTCGTGGTAATGCCAGTTATCCTGTTACGTTCTTTAAATTCCAGATTGAGTTTGCAAAGCTGCATCAGACATTAACAGCTCCTTGAACACCATTGTTCTGCCAAGTGAAGACGTGTCTCAGCTACAAAACTGGGCCAACGATGGTGCAAAAATCAACACGGTGTATCTGGGACAAAAAATGGCATGCATATTATTATTTATTTAAGTTTGTAACCGGGAGACTTTGATAAATCCTAATATCTCTCAATATTAGGTAGTATTAAGAATAACAGGAGATTATTGTTGCTCTAATCCTAGAAATTCAGGGTTTTCATATATATATATATATATATATATATATATATATATATATATATATATATATATATATATATATATATATATATATATATATATATACACATACACATACACATACACATACACATACACATACACATATATACATATACATATACATATACATATACATATATATATATATATATATATGTATATATATATATATATGTATATATATATATATATATATATATATATATATATATATATATATATATATATATATATATACTGTAGAACGTTGTTATAAACCGAACTCTAGTTTTCATTACAATTGAGAATTCTATGTGGAAATATCCCAAGCCATGTTTCATGCCAGACTCCCAGCTCTTCCCCTGTCCAGTTTCTTCTTTGTTAAATGACCGCATTAGCCGAGCAATGAGGATGATTTAACACTTGTTCGTGTAGAATTTCCGGAAGTCAGTGGGCTGCAGTAGTGCCACACCTATGCAACTATTTTAGTAAGCTTTTTATTTTTGTGTGCAAATCATTGGTGAAAACGCAAGGAAGGTTTCATTAGAAAAGTCCATGTTGACCTTTATTAAAATTGAATGCAGGTTTTAACCGACCATTCCTGCAGTATTAATTATTCATGGTATTAACTTCCTTGGGCTGAAAGCAAAGTGTATAATTTGTATATATTCGATGGAGCTGCTCAACCATATTTATATAGCCCTGTATGCATTAGAACAGGGAAGCGCAAACTTTTGCTGCTGCGACCCTCTGTCTTCCCTGCCTCGATGCTTGTGCCCCCATCCATACCTTAGAGCTGCGTCAAATGACGCTGCGGGGTCATTTGACGCCATGTTGCCATGGAGAAGTGTCACAGAGCGTCTGAATCTTGGTAAGTATAGAGTTGCAGAGGCCTTACGCAATCCCCTGGCATTTAATTTAAATGCCTTGGGGAAGAGAGCAGGGCCTCTGCAACCACCCGCGCACCCCAGAAAAATCTCCCGCCCCCCAGTTTGCGCACCGCTGCATTAGAAGGCTGTGCAACTCATGGGAGTATATGTGTTTAATGCAGAAGGCCTCTGCTACAAAAAATACTTGGTTCCCATTGTGAAATCCTCTGCTGGTGTATTTGGTAATGTTTTCCCTCTTGTACATTCCGGAATAAAGGATATTTAAGTATTTTAATGGTGCTTCAAGGGTTAATATGGCTACAGTTTGACTTAAAAATACAAATAAATGTTGTTTAATGGACTGTTAAATTCAGATATTTAGGGATGGAGCTTCTGCATATTTCTTGGGTGGTGACAGCGGATTAGCTTGCAATTGAGTAAGGGGTTACTATAAACTCATTTGAAGTACCTGGCGCAGGAGACAGGTGAGTTTGCTAGAGTAGCCGTGTGTATTAACCCTTGTTGCATGGCAGGTGCCCACTCGTGTGCTGTTCGTGACAGATGCTATATTGGGACGGAGGGAGGTATCACTAATTTTGAGGGACCTTTTTGTGAAGGGGAAAAGTGGGTCAGCTAGGTAGCCGTGTATTAACCCTTACACAGGTCACCTGCTCACAGGTGTGACTCCTGTGAAAATAAGGAGCCAATGAAAACTCGGCAATAACAAAATATAAAAATAAATATGACCAGGAAGAATTAGATCGGCACAATAACTGCCGGTTTATCACTTCATTTTAAAAAAAACAATAATTGGTGGGTGAGTATTGCAGCTAAAAGGATAAGTAAGTGTCTTGTCTTTAGAACCCTGTGAGAATGATACGCGTCAGTATTAAGCAGCACTAAATATAACACACTTCTGGAGATTCTTCCAATAATTACAGCAGCTCGCCCCATACTTCTGATCTATGACTTCTAACCCTTTCGTACACCAACCTGTACTCTGGAAAAGGGCTCTACTGATGATCTGCTATTTATGGGGCAGGTACCACAAAGGATGCACATAGCAGAGCTGGAAAGGGCTCAGTGGAGCAGCTTGAGGTTACACTTCCCCTAAAGTGGCAAAGCTCCGGGGCCTTCAGTGAAGAGTTTCTATAATCGGCTCATATTTGAGATTCACATACAGTATAGTCCTTATTTGTGACCTTGCGAGAAGAGCTATAACCTCCCCCTCTCATCACTCCGGCCCTCTTCTAGCATAGGTCAACTGAGACTGCCCTCTTTCTTATGGGCTTCCTCTAACTACAGCCTGCTTCTCTTACTAATGTGGGAACAAGTAAGGGGGACTATACGGGTGCTGTTATACATCAGTCTATTTTGCATTTTTACATTATTGGTCAATGGACACATGCAGTAGCCATTGGTCCATACGGTGTGTATATATACGATGTTGTGCTGTTTGCAAAGAGTTGGATGCAGATGAGACTGCATGCTGCCTATGTGTCCTCGCTGTATTTTTGGTTAGGCAAAATTGCACTTTGTAATCATAGGTTTGCTGTGTTGTTTGTACAAGTCTGTTATTACAAATGTGACTTGAAAGTAAACAGAAGCAGAGACTCTCGTCCACATGTGATTACACAGCGCTTACTCTTGAAATTATGGTGCGGGTTGTAATTGCACTGTGAAGTAATAAGCCAGCCCATAAATGGTAGGTGATAACGTTGTATTGGACTAGCTAAATGCGGAGAAAATATAATTAGTGCATCTAAGCTGACAAACAAAAAGTCACAGATCCTTAAAGCTGCAGTTCAGTCTTTTTTATTTTTTTTTTACATTTATTTTTTTACTTCAATAGTTTTATCTGTGCAATCTCTAATTACCTAAAGAACTGTATAGCTGCAGGTCAATTCGTTCTCCATGTATTGATAGGTCGAAATTTGGTGACATATTAAAAGCTGGGATTTGTTTATAATCTGCTTGTCTGTCAGTGGAAGCTCATGAATATTCATGAGCACTCCTGCACTGACATGTGCTAGAGGGAGGGCAGGGCTGACAAAGGGGTGTGCCAGGGCTTGTGACAGGACATGGAGGGGCAGTGCCTTAGCAAATGCTTGTTAAAATAGAATACAAGAAAATTGGTCTTTCAAAGTTGTTTTTTTAAAAACAGAAAATGCTAAAAGTATTTTTTCTTACTACAGAACTGATTTATTAAAAAAAAAACACACATGCAGGATATTGACTGAACTGCAGCTTTAATCAGAAAGCTGTTTCCCCCCAATTCTCTATATTTTAAAAATACTTTTATGGGTCCATGTTCCGAACTTCCAGATTTGAGGCCCATATTTACAGAGCTGTGCCAGTCCATAGTATATTCCGACACCTTAGGGCCCATCCAAGGTAATGGCGCTACAAGATGTCTTATGGGATTGCATAGCTTGGTGAATATGATAAAACAAGGGGTCTTCTGAAAACCGATGGTCCAGTCACTGACAGGGACTGGAAGCCTATGCATCAAACATTATATTAATGTCACTGGCCCAGTCACTGCCAGGTGACATGCAACGTGGTGCCATTCCATAAGGTATCCTCTGGCACCTGGAAGATACCTTGGGGCCCATTGAAGTGGATGGCTATATGTTATTTCCTGTCTCGGAAGAGGTTTTATGGAATTGCACAGTTTAGTAAATATGATATTGAGTGTTTTGCCTGTAGAATGTAGAAAGCGTTATTTGGAATATAAAACGTTATCCACTTTAACATCTTTGGGACCTTGATCAAGTCAATTGATCGCTCAGCCAGCAAATATGTTATCTCTATGACCTTCAGCAGGTCCCTTAATTGCCCTGTGCCACAAATATTGATAAATACAGTATATAGGTCCCTTTTTATGTCACTTGCATTGCACATGCACTGTATAGGTGGTCCGTCCTGCCTGTTATGCGCAGCACGCATTATCTGACGTCGTAACAGATTATCTGACACTCACTGTCACAGATTAACATTGGACCTGAATCTGACGGCGGTTTGCGGGACGGATTCCGGCGGATGACCGAGGGCCGCCTGTACATTCTAAGATGTCTATGTATAGCATTGATACCTAGTCCAAACTTTGCTGCCTGAGACACGTTGGTAGATAAATGTTATCACCAAATTGAAACACCCAGGAACATACAGTATCTATATAAAGATAACCTGTTTCAAGTCAATGGGAGTTTCTGTGCAGTCGTGCTGGATCATCACTTTAATACATCACCCCTTGCAAGAGATCCCGTCTCAAAACTGGTTATTTAATAGTTCAAACCCGGTACCTTTACCATAAATGTGTTCCTATGTGTTTTTTTAATTTGGGGAGTATAGCATATATAGAGAAATGGCGTACATTAGTTTTAGACATTACTTGATCCAGAAATGGTAGCCTCAACTATCAATTGTAGCCTGATTGGCAATCAGTGCAGTCAGAAATGCCTTTTAGTAGTGGTACTTGGGTTTATAAATTAAGTACTCCGTTCATCCTAGTACCATTGCACGTGCAATGCATTGCAGGCCACCTGGCACTGGAAGGGTTAATTACGTAAGTCCGTTACATTAGAAGTATGTTTGATGCATACACTCCCTTGAGCTTCCTGTCCTGTAGACCTTGGCTTTAGATTGCGACCGGTTTTCAGATGGGACTTCTTTAGAAGAACCCCCTGGTGTTATCACGATGAGATTTAGTATTACATTATAGTATCGGTACCGCATTTTTATTTTGTTTGCAAAACATGACTAAGCTGCCCCCTCCAGATATTCCACAAAAGTTACCGGAAACCCCCCACATTAATGTGCCTCTTTATGTAGTTTGCTAATTACATCCTTTAAAAAAAAAAAAAAAAAACCTAAATATTTGGTACTCTTCTCCCGATATTACCTGCTAATTCCCTGTATCCTAATGGCATGTGTTATTAGGCGCCTTCACTCACCTGTTCTGTCTCCTGAGTGTTTCCTTTCCTGGCTGTTGCTTCCGATTCGTTTCCACAGTTTTTTCCCTCTGTCATAAAACCTGCAACCTAGCAGCTGATTTAGGACAGGTGCGGGCTTATGTGGTTCTCAATGGGAAAATAATGGTATATAGGGCTTGCCCTGGAGCTATGAAATGAGAATTCAGCAGAGGTGAGTTTCGGACCAAACACGGGAATTTGCGTATTTCTTTGCCAGTGATCCCTCTGGGGGAAAAAAACCTATGACATATGGTAACGTAATGTATAGGGTTTTCTGTTTTATCCTGTTATTTTAAGAAACTGTTCTGCATTTACTGTAATTGTATGTTCTTGTAATTACAGAAAAAAGATAATCTAAGCACTGTATTTTTATATATGTTAAACAATTCTTTAATGTTTTTGGGGCTCTGAATGAACTGTTCCACGCTTTCTAGAGAATATTTACATTTTCCGACACATACAGTATTGCTACAACCGATTTTTTTGTGTTGGGTGCATAGTTTTTTCTATATTATACAGGGACCTGAGATCGTGGCAGATATATATTAATGACATATTTTTGCATTTCTTGGGCGGTGGAAGTGGATAGATATGATTGCAATTGAGTAAGGGGTTAATATTAACTCATTGAAAGTAGCTTGCGCAGGAGAAAGGTGGGTTGGCTTGAGTAGCCGTGTGTATTAACCCTGCTTGCATATCTAAGTCACAGCCAAGGCTCTTCGTGATGGGTGGTATATGGGGACAGATTGGGATAGATATTGTTCATTTGAGGGACCTTTGCGAAGGTGAAAAATGGGCCAGCTTGCGAGCTGTGTATTATCCCAGGTCACGTGCTCACAAGTGTGCAGTTGCTCAATTAGAAGTGGAAGACTCTGTTATTCCAATGTCCAGAAAAAAAAAGTTATACCATGGTAGAGTTGTTAATCCATGTTTCCCTGCCCTTATCTGCAGCGTGTCTTCTTCAAGCTGAACTGGTGAATTATGAGCGGGTTAAGGAGTACTGCCTAAAGGTGCTCAAGAAGGAAGGCGAGAACTTCAAGGCTCTCTACAGATCCGGAGTAGCCTTCTACCACCTGGGGGACTATGACAAAGCACTGTACTACTTAAAGGAAGCCAGGAGCCGGCAGCCTACAGGTACCCATTACTACTGGTTCAAGCTGCATCCTTGATACTGTTTTAAGAGCAAAAACCTGTCGCCTTTTTAAAGAGCATTTTAACAACTGTGTGATAGGACAGCTCCAGCCAGCACATAGGTGTTTCTATGCCAGGGCCGGCTTGATGGCGATGCAAGCCCTGCGATTACAGAGGCCCGGCACATTCCTCCGTCAGCAAATAAACTGCTGGGGCGAGACTCTGTAACTCTCTCACCTTCTCCCAGCATCTCATCTCCTCCCGACATCTCCCACCATAATTATGGCTCTGTGATGCCAAATGGTGTTGCGTTGCCATGACAACGGGATGCCACAGCGTACTGTTGCCATGACAACGGGACGCCCTCTGGCACTGCGTTGTCATGACAATGTGACGCTACATGGCGAGGCTGTAATTACAGGACCAAACGGGGAGATGCCAGGAGGAGATGAGATGCCACCAGTTGCTACTGGAGAAGGTAAGAGCCGGATCCCACACATGTCACTGCACCGGGCCCCACAAACATATCTATAGGTGGGTAGCAGCCCAGTGTATGAGGAACCACTTCAAATGCTTTGAGAATGCAGGAGTACGTACTCAAGTCCTACCAGCCTGGTATCCACACGCAATACATTCTGACGGATGGATGAGGAATTGAAGACTCAGACGTTTATCAGAACTGTACAAGAAGGGCCCAGAATGCATTGAAAAGTGAAGGATTTCACCTTTTTAGCACTATGGTGCGTAAATCCTCAGGTGATTCTTTAGGCTTCTGCAAAGTGGCAGGTCCCTACATGCGGGCCAGGCTGTGAGCATATCATAATCGGCCCCCAGCTGAGCTTGCAGAGAATTGCTTCACGATGTTGCTAGCTGTCTGGTGTAGAAGGGGGTAGGTTGGCATATGATCTGAATCATATTGCTTACTTGTCTGCATGGAATGCAGTGTAGTCCCATGGCCTCCATTTCAGGGCATTAATATGCTCCACAAATTCATTACTAACCTTGAATAATATTTAATAAGCCATAAAATGCAGCCTGTTTTTGCTTGCTCGAAACCGACTTGGAAAATGTTTTGATGTTCCTTGTATCATTGTTAGGAAAAAAATACGTTTCATGTTGTTGTGGCACAATAAATGTGTTTTCTGTGGCTATAAATCTGAAATGTGTTATCACAGTCCCCTTTTAAAGCTATAACCCAAAGAAAGCACTTTTTTTTTTTTTAACATAAAAAAATTTTTTGGAACCAGTGGGGTCAGATTTGGTGCTAATTTTATGTTCAGGGACGAGATAATTACCGGGAATTTTGTCGGTGTCCCTCCCTGTAAAACTGATCCTGGCCGACAGGAAGCCACCACAGATAACGTCTGGCTTCCTATTGGCCCGCAGGACCTAGGAGACTTGAAATACGTTTAACTGAGGTCCCCAGAGCTGGAAAGCAGCAGGTCCAACTGGTTCCCCATATTTGGGATCCCCGGGCGGGATGGCTGCTATAAATATATCCATTCACATTTTACCTGAAAACCGTAAGAGCAGCGGTAAGCAACACGGAAACTCCTTTTACCAGGCTGGTGTGTGCGCCACGGCATATTTGGGTATTTAAAAGATACAGCCTTGAAACTGTATATTAAACCTTTCAATTCTGAAAATGAATCCCATAAGGAACCCATTTATAACCCATTTTATATAAATTTATAAATCGACCTGAAACGCATAAATATTCCGTTATGGAATGGCTGTTTTGAGCAGGCGGGAGGAATAATTTAACATCAAGGGAGCTATTGTTTCAAACTGTGATACATGTTAATTATAGATATTGGTTATTCAGTTTAATGACCGGATTTGACCAAAGGGCTGCTTCCTTAGTCGGTGGATGAATGGAGTTAGAAAAAAGTGAGTTTCTGTAGGTGCTTCTCCTATTAGTGTTAAGATGGTTTGTATTTGTTTCTGCCTTGCAGAGCTAGATTGTAGTATACAAGGCGTGCACAAACTGGGGGGCACGAGAATTTCGAGGGGGGACGTGGCGGTTACAGAGTCCTCGCGTTCTTCCCCGACGGCATTTAAATTAAAAGCCGGGGGAGGTGTGAGGCCTCTGTAACTGCCTTACGTGCTCTCTGCCGGGTCTTCGGCGACGCGTCACCATGGCAACACAGCGTCAAATGACGCAACGGGGTGACGTGACATCACATGACCCGCGATGTCATTTGACGCAGAGTCCTTGGAGAGGGGGGGGGGGGCGCGAACGCTGCGTGGGCAGGGGAGTGCTGCTCAAGAAGTTTGTGCACCCCTGTACAGGCGGTCCTCGGTTATCCAATGGAATCCGTTCTGGAAGTAGCGTTGGATAGTGAAACCGCTGCACAGTGAGTCCCATGTTAATCAGTGGCGGTGAGCGTTGGATAACGCATTCCGGCGTCGAAAAACGGCCCTTAGAGTTGCATTGTAAAGCGTTGGATATGCCATTCGTTGTAAAGTGAAACTTTTCACTTTACAACGAATGGCATATCCAACGCTTTAAAATGCAACCTTATCAGCCGTTTTTCGATGCCGGAATACGTTATCTGACGTCTTGATGCGCTATCCAACGCTCACCGCCACTGATTAACATGGGACTCGCGTTACAACGGTTTCACTATCCAACGCTACTTCCACAACGGATTCCGCTGGATAACCGAGGACCGCCTGTACCTGTATTATACTGGTGAGTAGGCTGTAGCCTTCCTACTTTGGGGGGGGATGGGGTTAATATATATTTCACAGTAGAGTTGAAAACAAGATTGTAAATTAATAACAAGGTTTATCCATATTCACAAAGCTGTCTCCTAAAATGACTGGTGTTGAATAAGGTACAAACTGTGGTGGATAAACACCATGACCAATACCCTGCTCTGTACAATACAGTAAACACACCCCACATCTCACCCAGGTTCCATAAGCCTGGTATAGTTCCTCAGATGCCAGTCTTTTTTGCTCCATGTAACCAGTTCATTTCAACCTTTTTTTGTCTGCTTTGCTTTTCTCTAGATACCAACGTGGTGCGGTACATCCAGCTGGCGGAAATGAAGCTCAGCAGATGTTCCCAAAGAGAAAAGGAGTTATCCTAAAAGGGAACATTTCACGGTGGATGGGATCGCTGGACTGTTTCCTCACTGCAAGCTGAGTTGGGTCAGTGATTCTGTTTCATTGACCCAGCCTCACTGATTTTGCTCTTTAGAAAGGACAGAACCTGGTTATATGCACCTCTGCTTAAGTATCAATATACACTGGATTCCTAAAAGGGCCAAGAAACCCATAGGACCTGGGAATTGAACAGTGAATGAGTCTCAAACTATATGCCATTGATGTAATTCTGTCTGCTTTTGCAAAGCACTTAGCCATCTGCTTGCTTCCCATAACAGGGTTATAAGTACACCGTTCCTGATATTTGTATTAAAACCATTGTATACCATGTTCTCGTTTTTAATGTGCTTATAGCTCACACTGTTGTAGTTCAAAGGGCCTCCTGCCCCATGCAAAACTTTTAAGCCGTGCTTGATTCCCTCCCTCACTTAGAGACACTGCAAGATCTTTTTATAGATGAATAATTGTTGGAAACACTTTTACTGCTGAGAGAGAGAGAGAGAGAGAGAGAAAGCCGAGAGCCAATTATTTGTGGATGGAACATGTTGAGCAAAAACAGAAAAATTGCATTTTTAAATCACCGGTCTTTTTCCTGATGACATATTGCATCCACATGTGCACATTGCTGCACTGCTTTCGCTCTGCAAACAGTTTGTCCATTTGTTGCGCTCTAGGGAACAATAATTACAGTAGCTTACAGGGACATATTTTTATTCCATTTTAAAAATAGATGCGATGCATTTCATGCGGACTACCGTCATACTTTTCACGACTCTTGAGAGGAAAAAAAAGACTGCCCTTATTGAACTCCATCCCTCATAATTCTGTGTGTGTGTGTGTGTGTGTGTGTGTGTGTGTGTGTATATGTATGTTAGTTTACAAACACACGTCCTCTATCTCATGGGTTACATAATGGGGTGTGTGTGTGTGTGTGTGTGTGTGTGTGTGTGTGTGTGTGTGTGTGTGTGTGTGTGTGTGGTGTGACAGAGCAGGTAGCAGTAATTATGCAAAGTGTAGTAGTTCACACACTTAAGGGTATATGTGTAAAGGTCATTGCTCTAAAAAAACAAGGGCAAACTGCGTAATTTTGACTCTGCATCACTTTTCGTGATTGTATCAAAGTGATTTGCTCCATTGGAACCAATATGCATACTGGGGAGCAGTTGTCGCAGGAGATTGTCACACAGTATTATGAGCTGTATCAACATTTTCTTCTATTGCTGGTGTCGTTTTCCTTGCTCTCTGTGTCAATTAAATCATCAGGTCTGATGTGGCATTAACTGATGCCCCTGAAAGACCTGCATTTCATGTTAAAGCCAGATTCACCAGATTTATATACCTGCCGCTGTTTCAAATCGACGCAAAGTCATTTGTTTGACCTGTTTTTTTGGAGCAAATTTCGCATTTAACACTGGTTTGCTTTAGCTTACAGCATTCGTTATCAGAACAGGGAGTTGGATCTTGAACGTGCAAAGCTGCTTTTGGAGATTATTCCAATAAAAGGTTTAAATCCATTTAAATATTTTAGCATTCCTTTTTATTCCATAGTTTAACGTTTTGTGTCACAGTTTGAAGCTGTGTATCCAGCCGACTGACTGTCACTATTTAATATTATTTGGGGTTTCCATGCAATGTACACCCCTTTCTCCCCCCCCCCCATCCTTTTTTTTGTTTTTTTTTTAATTCTTGGGTTAGATTTACTGCCTGCTCAGTTCTGGTGGGTTGATGCTTTAAAAGATGGGGGAGGGGAATGACAATACTTCCTTCATGCTACAGTACTTTACAGTACAGTACTAAAACACCTTTCCTACTCTGGAGGGGGGGAGGAATGTGGAAAGTTTGGGTTATGGGTTCAATTCCAGATTATGCCATATACACCCAGGACACTGGGAAACAAGGTTTCTATTTGCTGGTAAAGTGTTTTAATAAATAATCTAATACACATGGGGCAAAATAATTGCAACCTATGTCTCAACATGAATGTTAATGCCTGTACTGTGGGAAGGCCCTACAACTCCTTGCATATCAGGCCTGTCCAGACTGTAAAGAAGTTAAGAGCTTATCCCACATCCCTTTTCTATTTGGTGCCAAAAACGCCAGCCATGCTGATCCAGGGACCCCATTATCTCAGTAACCTGAAGGTCTTGGGTAGGGGTGCACAAATTCTCCCCCCTGCACCCCCCCGCCCGCTCTCACCGGGATCATGTGACATCACATTGCCATGCTTGATCCAGGACCCCCATTATCTCAGTAACATGATGGTCTTGGGTACTGATCACTTTTTTTTTCAGCTAGCTATAATAAGGATCCTGCGATTTTTACCCTGAGGAATATCACAGGTCTTAACAATACTTCATTATGGAAAAACATGTTGCTTGTTCTGTGGGGGGAGGGGGAGTTTGTAATTGAGTATGTAATGTACGAGCAATTCTATTAAGTACTTTATTTACTGTATAATACTGTATTCATATGAAGCGCAGACTCTGTATGTAAAGATGTACATAATAAAAGATTACAGGTACAATTAACCCTCTGCTCTGATAAGCGTACAGCCTGTTTTTGTTTGTTTTTTATCACGTGGGGTACAGGAAGGTAAACGGGACCTGCATAACCCATTCCCTGCCAGAAGCTGTAAACATTGCTTTAAAACCCGCTGTAGCCATCAACATCTACCGTAATACTGATTTAATATTAAAGAGCATGTGGATATTGTTGGTCTTTTCACCGTACCTGTATCTATGCTTTCTTGGTCTCCAGTTTGTATTCAGCGTGCACCTGCTTTGTAATGCGATGCTGCGCTGGGAGGAGGGGGCGGTTATGTCATTGTGACTAAGCAGGGGCGACCAATTCCAGGTCTCAAGGGCCACCAACAGGTCAGTTTTTTTTTAGATATTCCTGCTTCAGTCATTGACTGAGCCACTGATTAAGTCACTTGTGCTGAAGCAGGGATATCCTTTAAAACCTCCCCTGTTAGTGGCCCTTGGGTTAAGGTATCAATGATGAATGCACAAGTTTGACTTCAACTCCATGGTGAGCGAGTTTGCCCAGCGCGTGTGATTCGCTTCCTTCCTTGGAGGCAGACACAAGACATGTGCTGCCCGTTCCACTATAAATGGCTTTAAATGACACTTGGAAAGCACTGTTGAATGAACAGCTTTTACTAAATAACATTGTTATGGTTGTAATTGGCCGATGCTTTTCTACGTGTTGTATAAGTTCCAGGGAAGAAGGTAAGAAACGTAGGTATGTTAACTAAAATGTACAACCTATACAAGAAAACAGAATGGTTTATCAGTGTGCAGTGTTACATTGGAAATCCATACTTGTCTGTACACCGTACTCCAGTATACAGCTGTAGTCCACTATAGTAACCTGGAATGAAAATATGCTTTACCGTTTGAGTACTGGGAATTAATAGTTTCTGGACAGGTAACTGGGGTACTGGGCCCAAGCGCGGGACACTCCTCATGCAAGATTTGTCTGGAAATAAAGTGTTTGTATTATACATTGTTTTCCCTTATGGCTACAAAGTATTTATACATTGGGATTCCGCAGTGCACTTAGCATTTCGTGTTGATTCAGCACTTCACACTACAAAGCAGATGACCCAATAAAGATCATTTTATTGGTGCTTTTTATTTGTGCTGTAGTTGTTTGTACATGAAGTTCCCAAAGTTCATCCGTCCTTTTAAGAAGACATCGGGGGGGGGGTACAGTTGTTCTCCCATTAGAGCAATATGTGTTATTTAGGTCGCTTTTGCTGCCTTTGTAACATTTGATGCATTGCTAGCACTACGGTGACGCTTGTGCTGTTCCCCAAATAACGTGACTGTCCTAGAAAGTTGTGTGACGTATCTGCATTTAAGCCTTGGGAATGCTATAAATGGTGATTTCTTCCCCTACAAGCCCCCCCCCCCCCCCCCCCAAATTAAAAGGTCTCATGTGTTATCACTGCAACAGTCAATCACAACAATGTCTTTGCTTTGGAACCTTCCCACTCTAAATTGTGTTGGTCACACAGGCAGCAGCCTTATTGGCACCCATACTCACCAGCCATACCACCCATACTCACCAGCCATACTCACCAGCCATACCACCCATACTCACCAGCCATACCACCCATACTTACCATATTGACCAGTCTTCAGCAGTGCCAAGCGAACGGATATTGCATTCGATTAACCAGTAACTCAATGTCGGGATTCTGCATTAATTTGTATGATCTGTGCTTATTGTGTGTGCATTTATACATTTTATTGGTTGGAGAAGTCCCAGAGAGAATAGATTTGGGAAACTTTTAAATGAGTCACTTGGTTCATGCCAGCATTGCCTCTGGTGGTCATGCGCGGAGAATGTACTGGGTATATATCGAGCTCCAAGATGGCGGCTAATTAAAAAGATGCTACAAGTTTAATTTAGAGCATTTATACTCTATTGTCATTGCATCAATTTATTTTGCTCGAATACTGTCTATAATAACCTGTGTTGGGAAGTGATATGTAGTCACACAGAGCAATAGAAGAAACTAGAGACGCAGAGATTAGAATGATCTCTAGATATTTCTGTGTAGTGCTTTTGGCATACATTGTCTTTATTATAGTGCATTTTTTAATACTAACAAATCAGCACAGGGATTAAATGACTTCTAAACTTCTCCAGTGATTTAATAACACCATTGTCAATTGAATATAAGTACCAAGGTTGCTTTATTCCAAAAGCAGGTGGTATACATGTTAACGGCCGCTTTCCGAGGCTTCATCCCTTGCAGATTTCTTATGGATCATGAAGACATTCTTAAAGCACATGCATGGTTACACCGCAAGTGAGCAACAGGTTTGATCTAAGGTTGAGGAATCAGATAGCAGTCCTAATGGGGAACTCCACTGCACCCTTCCAACTAAGGAGCGTATATGTTTTTGGAGGAACCTATATCATATGGGGTACGGCATTTCAGGAAATTAGCGAGTTGTTAAATAACAGGCAGTCTTGACATTGTCAGTTGAATTTCCCTATGAATTGTTCATGAACGGAACATTCTAAAGTATGTCTTTGAATTCTGCATGTTTTGGGACAAGATAACAAGGCCAGTCAGCTTTGCATTATATGTCTATATTTATATGGCGCCATTCATGTACACAGCGCTTCACAGCAGTAATATACGTGGCAATCGTATAAATAACACATAATGGGAAGAAGTGCTTCAGGCATAAAAGTAACATTTAGGAAAAGGAGTCCCAGCCCCGAAGAGCTTACATTCTAATTTGCATAGGAGAACATTTATCACTTGCAAAGCCTTTAATTATATATAAGTGAAAATGACTTCTGCAACAATACATCAAATAATATACCTATATACTACTGTTTAAAAGGATTTGATTCTTCCCTGCTATTTCAAATCACTATTTTAAATGGGCTTCCCCGTCAGTAACTAGAGAAGGTAGACACTCTACCTTAGGCTAAGGCCCCGCTCCCTCAGTCAGCGCGCCCGCACTGCAGACAGGCGACGCGCTGACAGGCACAGACCACGATATGCGGTCTGCCGGGAGCCGGAGCGGGAGGGTGGCGGCAGTGGGAGGGGGGGGCGTGGTTTGAGCGGAGGGAGCCGCTACTCCCCCCCCTCCCTCCACGGGCTCGGGCTCCCGGGCTGCAGGAGGGAGCTGCTGCTGGAAGGTAAGCAGCTTCCGTTCCTCCCCCTTCCCCCACACACTGATACACACACACACCACCCCCTACCTTGTGTAGGAAGCTGTCTGACAGCTCCCGCCCCCGCCGCTGATAGGCTCATCAGCGCACCACGTGACGCGTCACCGCTCGGGATCACAATTTTCTTGCATCCCCTGGCGGCTGACACGTCACAGCGCGTAGTGAGCCGTGCAACGAGGGGGGACTGGGACTGGCTCAGAAGGATTCCCCTGCTGGTGGGGAACGCTCACGCGGTCGCCCGCGCCGCCGGGCGCAGCGGGTCCCAGCCCTTTGGCATCAGGTTCCTATTTATAGGTCTATAGATGACTTCAAGCTCTTGTTAATGCCTTCCTACTGCTAAAATTGTTATATTATTGAGTAGAAGTGTATTTGAATCCTACAGCGGCTAGACCGTTCTTTTCAATTTGCCATGAATGTAGAGTCCTGACTGAATGCATTAAAGTAAAACTTAAACCATAATTTTTTTTGGAGGAATCCAATAATCAGAAGGCAAACATGCTATTCCTGCAGCCTCTGGTAACAGACTCCTGCAGCCTCTGGTAACAGACTCCTGCAGCCTCTGGTAACAGACTCCTGCAGCCTCTGGTAACAGACTCCTGCAGCCTCTTGTAACAGACTCCTGCAGCCTCTGGTAACAGACTCCTGCAGCCTCTGGTAACAGACTCCTGCAGCCTCTGGTAACAGACTCCTGCAGCCTCTTGTAACAGACTCCTGCAGCCTCTGGTAACAGACTCCTGCAGCCTCTGGTAACAGACTCCTGAAGAAGGGCACAGGGTGATCTGGCAAATTAGCATTTTCAAAGAAAACATGCTGCTTTACCTCCTGATAGAAGGGGCACCTTTCTCTACCTTTTCTAAATGACAATCCATGTACGGTACATGCACACATTGTACTTACACCCCCCAATACAAGGTAATATTGACTGGGCGCTCATGAAGACAAAGGACAAAACCAGGCACTCGGGACTTGGCACAAATAAAGGGTTTAATAAAGGATCGGTGTGTCATTCGGTTTAGACCCTTTCCCAAGTCTTTCGTGTTCCCGCAGCATTGCAAAGAGGAGGTTTTCCAACTGTTTGAAAAATATCTTGTTTTTTTTTTCCCTCGTTAAAAGTAATAATTTAGCTGTCCGAGTGAATAACCTGCTATTCTAAGGCAACATCTAAAAATACAATAGAATTATAAGCGGAATATGTGTAAGTGCTGTTTGCTGTCAGCGAGAGTCATTGTTAGGTGAAAACCCCTTTCAAATCAAAGTTAGAGCTGTACTCACAATGTGTTCTGCAGCATACTGTATGTGTTGTTTGTTTGTGTGGAATAGCAGAGTACAATATGTTGCAGGGCAAACCTGATGAGAGATCAATGTCCGACTTGAAACGTGTGTACCCTGCTGTGTACATTTTGCCCCCTCCTTTTTTTGTTAGCCATGCTCCCCTATTTCTGTCAGAGGTAACATCATCATGAAAGCCTTCCACAGAAATTCCTATATTCTTATTTTGGACAAAATGAGTAACCCCTTTTTATGCTGTTGATGAAATGGGTTGAGTATTCTTCATGGTTTTCATATATCTGCTTGTAACAAAATGGTTAGCCAAAAACATATCGGAAGCATGAAATACTTGGGACTCAGATAAGTAATTGGTAGGGGCTTGAACCAAGTGTATGGAAGTGTATTGTAATAATCATACTTAATAAATGGGGCAAGTGTTTGCATCCCAGGTTTACTCATTTAGTGACACTGCTTTATGTCACCAGCGGGATTCTATCGACCAGTGGCAGAGAACCCCAAAAAAACCACCTGTTGGGATCCGGAGGGAAAACGCCATTAAAGAACTCTCAAAATAAAAATCCCAATAATAGATCTAATATTGCATTGGCATTTTAGAGTGATGCATTTTAAGTGATCATTTTTAAGTGAGAATATAGTTAAACTATAGTTAAACAATATATATATTGTTTTTCATGCAAGATCTATAACCTCAGCTGATGTGGCATTCTCTTCACAGGTATGTTTTAACCCACTGAATGATCTGCAGTCCCCCTATTTTAAAAGAAATACCCCACCCTGCCTTTATTATTGATCTTTGTATGTTTAAATACTAGTTTTAAATACTTGGGCATATGGTTTGACTCCCATTTAACACTTGTGATGCATATTGATACCCTGACATCCAAGACCTATGCCAAATTAGGTGTACTTTACAGGAACAAATCCTCCCTAAGTCTGCTGGTCAGAAAGCGTATTGCACAGCAGATGCTCATGCCAATTATCGACTATGGGGACATAGTATACGACTTGCCACCCCAAACCCACCATAGCAAACTTGACACCCCCTACAATTCAATATGCCGTTTTGTTCTCCAATGCAACTACAACACACATCACTGCGAAATGCACAAAGAACTAGATTAGTCATCACTAGAGTCTAGGCGCAAAGTTCATCTTTCCTGTCTTGCATTTAAATACTTTCTGGGCAATCTGCTTGTCTATCTGAACAAGCTCCTCACCCCTACCACATGCAGCCACTTATCATCTGAGTTCTGACTCCAAAACACTGTTCATGGTCCCAAGGTTCAGCAAAGTATCCGGACGTTCCTCCTTCTCACCGTGCACCCCAAAACTGGAACATTGTACCGGAGACTCTCACACCCGCCACCAGTTTAAGTTCTTTCAAATCTAAGGCTGTCTCACATTTTAATCTGGTCTGTAACTGTTTCATACGCCCATAATATATATTACAGCAGGGCCGCGCTTCTCGGCGCTTCGCTTTTCGGCGATCCGCCGATACGGCGGCACCGAGAAGGGGTCGCCATCTTTGATTCCCAGACCGGTGTCTGCGCACGCATACCGTAGTTTGCGTGCGCAGAACGGCAAAAACGCCGTTCTGTGCATGCAAAATCACTGAAAATTGCCGGATCCGTTTTCCGGCGATTTTCACTATACGGCGGGCCCCTGGAACGGAACCCGCCGTATTCCCGGGGCCCTGCTGTATCTCTAACTGTGCATGCAATGTCTTGTATATAATGATTACCCTGTTCACTTATGTAACTATGTATTTGTCATAACTCTGTGCCCAGGACATACTTGAAAACGAGAGGTAACTCTCACTGTATTACTTCCTGGTAAAATATTTTATAAATAAATAAAACAATAATCATAAATAGAGAAACACAGGAAACCTATTTGTGACATGCAAACTACAGGAGGGAATAATAGCGTTGTGACGCGGTGTTAAAAAGTTTTTGATGCTTTTCTGTTATTTCCTTAAGGACACTCCCCTTAACATAAGTATAGGTGTTGTTACAAAACATTTGCCGGTAGGCGTAGTTTATTTTAACAGAAAATTAATTAACTTGCATATTTTACATTAGTCTGTGTCCTGCCCAAAAGCTTTTAACTTGAAAAGTTTGTTGTCATTTGTCCATATCTCTCCTATTGTTTGCTGTATGTTTAAGAGACCTGAAAAACAATATTTAGCACAGTTTTGGGCCGGCGTGATTGCGGTGCCATCGGTGCCGCAGCCCCGAGCCCAGCGGTTACCGAATCCCTGCACTCTTCCCGACATTAATTAAACTGATTGTCGGGGGAGAGCGCGGGGCCTGTGTAACTCCCTTACCTTCTCCTGCGCGATCTCTTGCTCTCAGTATCCCGCCTCATGGTGCCGGAACGTCAAATGGCATAGCGTTGCCATGACACCGGGACCCCCACATGTCGGGCAGTGTCCCGTTGTCATGGTAACACCATTTTGACGGTGCGGCACCATGAGGGATACTAACAGAAAGAGATCGCGCAGGAGAAGCTAAGAGAAGCGTCGCACCACTGCCCTGCACCGAGCCCCGCAAATTTCCCAGCTGGCCCTTATTTCAAGCGCTATTGCTAAGGTGATACCCGTAAGTGCATACAACTGGGAACAATGAGTCCTATATATGAGTAATTATTGATGACAGCGTTCGGATATAACACTATCACTGGAGCACCCACTCTCAACATACATTTGAGGAGTTCTGGCAGCCTGAAAACAGAGAAAAAAACACAACCTCAAAGAGTGATAAAGCACCCTGCGCGGTATGAAACGTGTCACAGTTACGCTGAAGCTGTGTGAATACCCGACTTTTCGATAAATCGTTTTTTTCATAGATTGCGTTCTGGCTACTGATTGGGCTGCAGCGCACCGCCTTTTTGCTGCTATTTTTTGTCAACATACAAGTAGGCATTAGGAAAAGGAGTCCCTGCTCTGAAGAACCCCAAGCCAAGGAAGATGTGTATTTATAGCTAAAGAGCACATTATGCAGCTGTAAAGGGAAAGGCATCATTTGACCTTGAAAAGTTCTTGTCAGTAAAGCCAATTAAATGTCCTAAACCATGGCATGAATCTAATGCCGTCTTTAGACCGATTTACCAGCAGTGCTATGAAATGCCATGAAAGTAAATTGTCATGCATCAGATGGTTTGCTGATGGGGATATTGGAAGAAAAGAGAAAATACCTATTAAAATGTCATTTTTGTGCCTCAGAGCATCAGTTCTTGTTCAAGAGTCTGAATGTTCAAGCAGCGATACCTCCAAAATTCACTTTATTCTACCTGAAATGGGCGTGCAACTGACGTTTTCTTATCTCCTGGAGACTCGCAGTTCAGGAGAAATTCACCAGGGAAGTCCTGTGGCGAAATGTGGGCTAAATGATGCTTCTTATGGCAAAATTACCTTTATTGATGAGATAGTTTAGAAATTATGCATCTGGCAGCCATTTTAATTTCCCAAGAAATCGTTGATTTTACACTTCTTCCTGGGGACCAGGTTATATGATATTGGCAACTGAGGTCTTGAAGTCGAGCTGTTTCTCCCTTTTACCGGTATGTTTCCCAGGATTGATACATTGTATTCTTCCTGGTAACATGTTATACTATGAATTTTATTATTTATGTTGACAATTTCAGGATATCTTCCAAAACCTGATTAGTCTTCATTATCACAACATAGAGATTGCTGTTAAATTCTCCTCTTCTGTATCAGCCCATAACTAAGGCTGCGCTTATAGTGCAGGCGACAGCGACGCAACGTCGCGTCAAAACAAATGTATTGACGCCGTTGCATGCGCTTATAGTACGTGCGGCGCGACGGCTTGGTCGCGGTCGCTCGAAGTCACTTCAATTTGATTTTTCCAGCGACCGCAGCGTGACGTCAGCGCCGCCGGCACTATAAGCGCGGCTTAACACTTACCAGCCCCCTGTTTTTCCCAAATACTTTATTTACAGAAATACAACCGGTATAAAATGGATTAGAAGATTCTAATAGTGCTAATAATATTTGTGTTATTAGGTGGGAATGCCAACTGGTTGCTGGATGTTAGCCCAATCCTTCACTTTTAATGCTGTGCTTTTATTCTTAGTACTTTTTATTTAAGATCTTCATAACCGTACAGATTGACAAAATCAATACATGAAATAATAGACAAAATGAATGTAGGAAGAAATAAAAATTGCACGGGCAACCAACCACGATAGGAGCCTGCTAATCAAATGAAACTGAAGTAGGGAAGGATAAAAGGGAGTCGGGCATCCTACGATTGGAATGAGATCTAATATATCTTGACTAAGGTACAGAGGTACGTGCAGGTGTCTGTGGCATCTGCACTAGGCCAGAAAACCCATGTTAGGCCCCAGCTAGGCCCTGACTCCCCTCAGTGTGTGATTGCTGCAGGGACCGGCCCATGTGGTAGAGACACGGCCCTGTAGTACCAGAGGGACACAGCCAGGATGCGTTGGTATCCTGGCCCTGGGTGGTCTGCAACTAGATCACTCTCTGCATAGTGAGAGACATTCCAAAGGTGGATCGCGCCACGTGGAAGCCACCCACCATAGAGGCGCCGCGGAGCACCTTTCTGGATCCGTGGATCCCAACGACAGCATCTGCGCGCCCAGGTATGACATCACCCGGCAGGTACCTCACCGCAACACGTGCACCAGCGTACAACTCAGTTTTAGTGGGCTGCGCTGTCTCACACACTTGGGTGGGTGTGGGACTCTGAGGACACGTGTTGGGGGATACGGTGTGGGGTTACGGCCCTGCGAGGCCTAGTGTTACAGTTGTGGCACTATTGTGTGTTGATTATGATCATTATTATGCATATAGTTGTTACGCTTGTGCTCCAACGCACAAGCCGAGAGAAGGGAAGGGACCCGATAGCAAGGTGGGGAAGCCGCAGGAGACACGAAAAAGGAGTAAGTTGCCGCGCAGCTGGGGAGCGGTGCACGTAGTCACGTGAGCGCGCCGCGCACAGGAGAATGCGCTACGCGTCTGGAGAAGCGGAGCCAAGCTCCGTGACACAACTAGCCCAGATGCATGTGCACGCATGCTCTGGCAGCAGAGCGGGGATGCGCGCTCTCAGGCACCAAACATGGGGAGTGTTTGCCACTAGTGAGGAGCAGGGGAGGATAGAGTCCAGAGCACAAGGTCACAAGAGAATTACTTCCTGGAGGACATCCAGCCTCCTTGAAGACATAATGCCAGAAACAGAAGGGTGCAGCAACACTAAATACAAAGTAACGGTTCTTAGTTTAATCCTTTGGCCAAAGAATTATAAGCCTGCTACCACGTCAAGGTAAACCCTAATCAGCAGGTCCTACACTACCCGCACGGTAAACTAACCTCAGTAGTAGAATGAGTGACTGTCCAATCTTCCGGAATCCAAAGGAGGTGAATAAGTGTCCCAAAGGAAGTCCAGGCAGGAACAGCATGTGATGGCAGGCACGTGAAGCATAGAGTACTGGGGTAGTACTTCACAGGACCCAGGGCAGGTAGCAACTGACTGTATTTAAAAGGCAGCGGGAGCTGTTATCAATGAGAAAGTCAGAGAGAGGCTTACTCCCTGTCCGGAGGAAGAGGGCAGGATTTGCCAGAAAGCAAGATGGCGTCGCTTGCTTCAGAATACTTGAAATCACTTCCTGTAGAGAAGACATGGCAGGGGCGGAGGAGAGGTGCGGCCTCTGCAGAAGCAAGGAAAGGTTCAGAACACAGACATCAGAGAATCTTGACTTAAATCTAGAGGGCGGCGCACGCTGTCATGGGTATGCGCCGCGCGTGAGAGAATGTGCGTCGTGACCGGGGGTGGGCTGGGCTCCGTGGTACGAGTAGAGGAACCGCGGGTGCGTGCATGTTCTGTAAGGAGAGCGGGAACTGAGATGCGGCAGGTAAGGAGGGAACATGCCGCAGGGGGCGAGTTCCCTGATTCTTTACAATAGTAAACTTGTTCTAATTATACCATTGTGCATTGTTTATTGTATGTGTCCTGTAACGGGGTCATTCTACATCATAGAATCCCGCACAGGTGGAGGCGCTACCGAGCATCGATCCAGGATACACCCCAGGCTCCCAGCAGCGGAGGCTCAGGCCTCCTGTGAGCCACCAGGAATTGCACCCTACACACCCCGTAGCTACACATCTCCCAGGGGGCGGGGGAAAATGCGCTACATTTAGGTTGATAAATAGTAACTTCATTCTGCGTTAACACAGTTTTAGAATTTACCTAAACGCTAAGTGGAACTTCGGCAGGCGACTTTGAGCCACTTTCTCTCTTTTTTTTGGCACACACATAAACATTCTTCTTTAGTACATACCATTGACATCCGTACCCACCTAGCGCCGTTCATTTATGCGGGCCGCAAAATAATTTTTTATATATGCTGCTGGCGTAGAGTGAGACATTTCAGGTTAGTTCACAGGCGCAACTTAAAATGCCATTTCCCTGCTCCAATGTTGTGCTAAAAAAGCAGTTTGCAGCACAAATCCTATTCACGGTGTCTTCTCAAATAATACTACTTAGTGCATATGGCCATATACAGATGTAGCAAGACTTGGTGTCCCCAGCGCCGCGGTGTCTGCCGCGATCGCGCTGCTGGGGGGTTCCATGCTTTCAGATCAGACCTCCCACACACAGCGTTAATCCGTCCGGGCTGCGGTCGTTACAGCCGCGGCAACACAAACCGTAAGTCTGGCTATATCTGTACCTGTCTGTGCCTTGGCTTCCCGTCTTGTACCTGTGTAATAATAACGTCACCATTCCTCATGCCGGCAAGTAAGGTTTGTTTTTATATAGAGACCACAGATTTCGAAACCCACGATGGACTCCTGTTAATTACAGAGTTTTTAAACTCTGATGTGAGCTCCTAATGCTCCCTAATTCCATTCACACGGCAACAGAAAATCTGTACGGGAAAGCTCGCCGCCGCGGTGCGTTACTGCAGATTAGTCTACTGGGGTTTGGCATAAATCATAAACAACATATCGAGGCATGAGACAATGCTCTGCAGATTGTGCGTTAACCTCATGGATTCCAGTGTTGGCTTTTCTGGTGCCCAAGGTGCGAGTATCTTTTAGAAGCTGTTTAGGAATGCAAGACGCGTAGAGAGATACTCATATCGTGCAGAAAGTTTCAATTCCCCCCCCCTCCCTCCCTCCCCACCGCAAATATCAACTTCCGATACAGAATTCTCAGCTGTATTGTGTTGCTCTGCAAAAAGCACTCTTCTCTTTCCTCCTTTCTTCTGTCCTTGTAATCCAATAGGGCGGATGTTGTCTCATCGGCTTCTTGGCATCAAATGAGACAGGACAGGTCTTATATGATGTCACATTTGAGTGTCAAATGGTACACCCCCAAATCTGTCACATGGTACACCAGCCAATCGGATTGTCGGTGTACCATTTGACACTTAAATGTGATGTCACAGGCCTTATATAAAGTCTGTCCTGTCTCATTTGATGCCAAGACGCCGACGGGACAACAAGGCCTAAACACCCACCTTGGGGCAACTGCATGATTCACCCACCCCCTGTACCAAAAACAAATCAATGCCTGATATTTAACCCTTTCGTTACCTTAGTGGTTAGCCGCTAAGGTAATGAAACTGGCTGCAATTTTATTTTTTTTACACAGGATTGATACTGGAAATCCGCGGGGACCTGCAATGATGCTGGGACCCGTAAGGACCCCGGAGATGCGGGCCCATGGGAACTCCAGTGAAAATCCAATTTCGGGCATTTCATGGCTTATTGCACAGCTTGTGTTTGACAGAGTGCTATAGTACTATAAAAATCCGTTTTAGCGTGATATTGCCCGGTTGTCGGATTTTTGGAACTAGCAACACAGGCAATATCGCACTATAAGGGCATTTATAGTGCAATAAGTCACTTATTAAAGTTTAGTGAATAAGCCCCATAATATTCCACTCCTCTTCTTACACTTAATGATGAGGACTGTAATTAGGCAGCTGAGGGTGGGGGAAGAACTTTATACGTGGTACAGTGCCTAAATATACATGTATTGATATCTATTAAATAAAACGATCTTTTAGTTATTAAGAATTTATATTAGTGTAGGGATCCTTGAGATGTGGTCTGCCGTGCAGTGGCTCAGGGGCTTACAACAATTTGGCCAAAATGTTAAACTAAAAGACCATTTTATTTAATAGATATCAATACATGTATATTTAGGCACTGTACCGTGTATAAAGTTTCGCTGGCTGTGCATTGAGCTCTGTCTGTGTTTCATGTTCGTCTCTGGTTTTAAATGTATATTGCCATGCTCAGTAGCACTCCTCTGTGACACTTATACGCTTATATATATCTTGTGGCTATTTTGGGGGTACAATATGAGCTTGTGGGTGTTCTATATGTCTTACAATTCTTGTTCAGCTGGTCTTAGCTGATTGGAGGGTGGCAACCTCCTACCTAATTTAAGCTCACCCCCTCCCACTTTTAAATGGTTAAAAGCTCACTCCATAGCATCTCCCACTCTCAGGGGAACTTGCCTGCTTGCAGTGTGATTGTGACAAATCTAATACAGAGTGCTTTTATTGGTAATGTACAGGTTAATAAAAGCTTCAATCAGACTTAGAACTTTGCAACTAATTTTGACAGATTTATTATAAATCATTGTTCCTGGCAATGCACAGGTTATTAAGAATTTATATTAGTGTAGGGACCCTTGAGATTTGGTCTGCCGTGCAGTGGCTCAGGGGCTTACAACAATTTGGCCAAAATGTTAAACTAAAAGACCATTTTATTTAATAGATATCAATACATGTATATTTAGGCACTGTACCGTGTATAAAGTTTCTCTGGATGTGCATTGAGCTCTGTCTGTGTTTCATGTTCGTCTCTGGTTTTAAACTTTTCATATATTAACCCAATAGCAAATAGAATATAATGAAGTAATAATTTCATAGCAAAGTATATCAAGAGTTAATTGAACCAGAGTTTGTTTTGTTTTATCTGAACTTATCAATTTATCAAAGATGCAATTTCTAATCCATTTTCACTTTTTTGTTAGGGCCACATTTTGTAAGCTCTGTAGAGCGATGGACCTTTATTTGATATGATGTAGCACTCGAGATGTCGCATGATTTGATTATTTTGAGGGACAAAGTAATTGGAAATAATGGTTTTGGATCCATGTGTTTAATAAAAAGGATCAAAACTGTTTGTATTTGTGTGGATTGCATTTTTATTTATAAAAGTGTTTTACCAGGAAGTAATACATTGAGAGTTACCTCTCGTTTTCACGTATGTCCTGGACACTGTTATAAAAAATACATGGTTAAATTAAAAGAACAGGGTTATACAGTCAATTCACAGACATTTCATGGACAGATAGAGTTGGAAAATTGGGTACAGAGGATAAAGGGCTTGTGATTTTCCGATTGAAATAGGGCAGCTTTAAAATCACTTTAACACCACCAAACAGAGCCGAACGACAGCAAACAGCTCACACCCTTTGGCTGCCCTTCGGCTGTGCCAAGGGCTGTCTGCCTTTAGGGCAACGCAGATGTACACTGGGGTGGTTGAGATTAAATGCAGCTGTGAACACAGAGTTCTTTGTGTCCCATTGGCTCATTAACATTCCAGTGGGTGGAGTTGACGTTCCACAAAGTGCAAGCAAATGTTAACCCTTAGCACGCTGGTCCTGTGCAGAGGGGAGCCCCAACAGGCTCTCTGCTTTTGGGGAGACGCAGATGTACACTGGGATGGTTGAGATTCAATGCAGCTGTGAACATTAGTGTCTTGCTAAAATAAAATGTGCACCTCGAAAATAACATTGGTTTAAACCTCAACGCAGGAATGTTATTTTCTGTAACTTTCAGAATTCAAGGCTGTACATTACTCAGATAGTTATTGTTCTGCTTGTAAGAGATATTGTTTTATTCCGCTTGGTTTGATAAATGAATATGAGCGCCACCTGGTGGCTGAGATTCTGCAACACCACTTATTCTATCACTCAAGTACAGGACTACTCTAAATAGCACATTCTGATACAGAAGTAGATTTAAAGCAGCAAAACAACTTGCACTACATCTTTTTTTTTAGGATTGAAGCAGGGGGTTGATGAAGCAATATTGCTGAAATCAGTATACTGTTGAAATGAATATATTACTGAAATGGACTGGGGGGGAGGGGGAGTCTCTGGAGAAGGATTGAAGGTGATGTTCTGTTTCCATTTTGTTTGTTATGTTTTCAGTCTTCATTTTGTAAGAATGAGTGTGTGGTGTGAATGTGTTTTGCTCACAGTAGATTTACGACTGTGCCTGAAGTAACACCCACATTACAGGTAACAAGAAGTGTCTGGTTCCTATAGAGTACTGTTTTAATCTAGGTTTTAATGATCTGTTACATGATTGGTTTAAGAATTAAGGAGTGGTTAGTATAATCGGCCTGGTAACCTATTTTGAACAAAGGAATCAAAAATGTATATAAAGCCTGCCTGGACACTCTTTTGGCAGAGTCTTATAGACTTTTGAATGTGTATGATCATACTATGCAATAAACTTCTCATTATCAACGAACCCATGTTTCTGAGTTTGCAAACAATGACAGGGTCTCCAGAGCTGAACCCAATTAATATCAGCTCCGGGTCCCCCTGCTTCCAGAGATACTTAGTTACCTCCGTTGGGGTGCCGGTATCTCTGTGGAGTTTAAATCTCCAGGTCACAAAAGGAAGCCGCAATGAATGATGTCACCGCTTTCTATTGGCCCACGTGACATGGGACATTTCAACGCCGCCATTTTGTTAGGCACACACGTTCCCTGGCGGCAGAGATACCACCACCCCCTGTGGAGGCAATTATCTCTAGAAGCAGGGGTCCCCGGAACTGAAATGAGTGGTCGTTCAGTTTCCAAATTCCTCCTCTTCCCGCTTCACATCTTGGACATGGGCTGAAGACGTGTCTCCGATTGTCATGGTCCTATAAGTTCCATGTTATGAAAAATAATGCTGTACCCTACAGCTTCAGCACATGATATTGTTCCACCAGATACCACAGGATATCCGTTTCCTTAGCAGTCACTGCCAGTGTTAATCATAATATTGTAGTACCGTAGGTTCCAACCTTTTTTACACTGCCGCCTCCCAAAATAAATAAATGGTATGCCTTTGGGACACCCATTCTTCAAAGGGTTGGGAGCTGTACCCCCTCCCAAAAATCTAATTTTTAACACAGGTTTTTTTCCCCGCTTGGTATACAATAATAATTGGGTTATTGATGCAGCGAAAAAGCCCACGTTGGCCGTGTCATTATTTCTGCCAGTCTTTTACACCCTCCCCTCCCCTATATAATTTTGTCACCTTTGACTGATATTTTTTTGTACCCCAAGTACATCTCCTTTGTACCTTTCTGAGCCCCCTTTACTTCACCAGTGCCCTCCCCTGGCAACACACTGATCTGTATACTGGTCATGACAAAGAAACAAACTTAAAACCAATAATAAATGAACCGAGGTTGGTGTGTGCTTTGAGGTTGTGTAATATGCAGGCAATTACACACAACATTGCCATACTATGTCACAGATATTAATAAGTTGGATATACCTTCATTGCCAGTTGAGGGGTTGTCTGATAGATCAGACAAGGGATAGCAGGACAAACGTCAAATGCCACTAGACATGGGTGGATCTGCTCAAATGAAGGGGGACGAGGGGGGGTATTCCCTGAAGCAGCAGGGAGGCTGAGAGAACTTCCCCTATAAATTGTGCCTCCACTAGGGTGGGGCATGTACCAATCAGGACCTGTCTGAGTGGAATGGTCAGCTGATTACAATCTCGTGGAGTATGGTGAATGTCCCTTATAAGGGCTGTTATATACTGCATGCGGCCATGCGTGCCTATGCGAACACGTGCCGCATGCTTTTCGTAAGTATACTGTGTTGATTAAGTATACAGTGTTGAGTGTGTGTGTGTGTGTGTGTGTGTGTGTGTGTGTGTGTGTGTGTGTGTGTGTGTGTGTGTGTGTGTGTGTGTGTTTATATGTAATTTATTATTTATTAAAAAAAAAAAAAACATTGGTAAAAATAAAAAAAAATATTAGATTTGTGCAGACACACAAATACACACACACACACACACACACACACACACACACACACACACACACACACACACACACACACGCATACATATATACACACACATATACATACATTCAGCTCCGGAAGTGGCGCGAAAAGATGATTTTCCTCATCTTCGCCGCTGTCTGTCGGCTCCCCTCTCCCTGCCGTGCGCGGCCCTTGTACAGAAAGGCTGACTGACGTCACCCAACTGAAATTCTGCACACGCCTGGCGTAGCACGCGCCCGGCACTATAGAACGTGCCTAATATTGCTATCAGTAGCAGCTGAGAATACCAGTCAGTACTGGGTTGTGGACTGTGATACTAGTATGCAATTTTGGCTGTAATTGCCTGCTTATTGAACAACCTCAAAGCACACACCAACCTCATTGCTAATTGTTTTTAAGTTTGTTTCTTCGTCTTATTTAGAACCTGTGTATTTAATGTATATTTGATAAAAGGTTATTTTTTACTTTGTTGGGGTATTGAGTGCAGCTGCAAGGGAATTCTTCTTCCCACAGGTCATTTAAACCCAGTCCCTGGCTAGCACCACCCCATGGGTTCTAAATGGATTCATTACCTTTACGCCCTGATTGTAGAGCAGGATCTCTAAGGCTGAGCTCAGACAGGCTGCTACGCGTCCGCGCCTCTATGCCGGGCGATTTGAGCTCACCCCCAGCAGACAGACGCGATTGGAGGCGGGACTTAAAAAAAAAAACAACTGTGTGTGATTGGCTGCCGAAGTACACGTGATGCGGCTGCCGCTTGAAATCACAACTTCGCCGCCGGGGGTCGTTTTCGGTTTGAAAACTCTCACCCACCAAAGCGAAAGAGTGGCGAACGTGTGCGCGCAAGTAATCGCGCGCACGTCGCACCGCAGCCTGTCTGAACTCCGCCTAAAGCCTTCCGGGTGCATACTGGTTATGTCGACGTTCATTCTAAAATCAGAATGCTAGCAGATGCCATTGTCAGTAGGATCTGCCGTCATGTGTGAGAACAAGTGGACGTGGCGCAGGCGTAAAGAAAAATCTGAGGCAAAATAATGGAGTGTTTAAACATTTTATTTATGGTCTGTGTGCTCTAACATTCA
This sequence comes from Ascaphus truei, assembly GCF_040206685.1. Taxonomy (NCBI): domain Eukaryota; kingdom Metazoa; phylum Chordata; class Amphibia; order Anura; family Ascaphidae; genus Ascaphus; species Ascaphus truei. The sequence goes on from NC_134491.1 coordinate 29,829,695, forward strand.
GACCAGGCCTAGGGGCAGCTCATCACATCAGAACATGTTTCCCGTTGCACCAAGCCGGCTTGGTAATTTTCATTTTAATATTAATGTACAAACCAAAATAAAAATGAATCCCATTAGCTTCAGGCTCAAATTTAAATACTTCAACATATAATAATTTAATACAAAAAAAAAAACAAAACAAAAAAAAACATTTTCCAAGTTACATACACAAGATACATTTACAGTAATGGGAAATGAAAAACAGTAGGATTTGCACAATTGGCCCTTTTCTTAAACCCCTTTGCTGCCAAAGAGGTTGAAGGTGCATTCATTCTTGGGCCGAGTTAAAGGCAGTAGGTACATTGCTGCGTTTGCTCTCTGAGGAATTACCTTTTTCCTCCACCGGCAATGAAGGGATAACGGGCTGAAAAACGACGTATTAGGTTTTAAAAACTAGGCCGTCATTCCACATGTATTCCCTGTTTCCTGCTCCTTGTGACTGACACAATGAACAGAGCTATAAACTTTAGAGATTTGCTGGGGAGACGCTGTAACATTTGTTATAAATTCAATCTATATATTTTTTTACACAAATAAGTGTATTGGGATATTAAGAATAAGCAGGGAAGAAAGAACCTAAATGTTGCTTTTCACATTGACCAAGAGTGGATGCACCTTCTAATACAGTGTTTTATCCACTACCGCAAGATACATTGGTTATAAGCACAGTAACCTCTTTGCTGTGCAGTGTGTAAATGTCACTTTCAGCAATGGCGTTTGTCTTGACACCTTTAGTGCTAGAGGGAGATGCTGGACACTGCTATTTGTGTGTGTATGGTATAAAAAAGATTGATGGTTATTTACTAAACTCTCCCAGCTGCAAAACAGAGGCAAAACCAGTATCATATTTATAAAAAAAAAAGGAAAGGTACCCAAAGAAAGCAATTGGAGTTTATCCTTTGATAATCTGGTACAAATCTTTTCTTTTGGACTTTAGTAAATAACCTACATACTGTAGAGACTGGCAGAAAGATCGAGAGAGATACGCACCATACATATCATTTCATATAATAAACAATGGCTGGATATCACATTGTAACTTAATTCCCTTCGGACTGGTGTAAATCTCAAGATCAAAAGATAAACATGGTCACAAAGCTACAACCAAGGTCGGGCATGCTCCTGTATCTAACCTTCAGATAGAGCAGCAGCTGGGGATTGAATACACTGCATGTATATACCATACAATGTGTGTCTGTATATTTTTTTTTAATACATGCGGCATGTATAAATCAAATACTGTACATACAACACAAACCTATCACTTCTGATAAATTATTTATTGTAGGAATGTTGCAGGCGTCCCCAATCCGACCAAATTACTATTTTAGCAGGATTTATATTAACAATTCCTAATGTATACATATACACGTGCAGACACAATAGATCTGTGTATATGTATACATATATAAAGCCAAACACACCTGTTGTAACCTTAGCAATTGGTACTGCAATCCAAAGACAGCATGTTTTTCATTGGACTGTATGCAAATGGAATGACAAGATTATTCTAAGTAAAAATAATGGAAGAGATGATTCCCACACAGGCACTACCAGTGGACTTATGCAAAGCAATCATTTATTTCTAAATATTCTACGTTTTGACCCCCACACGGGCCTGTGTCAAGGACAATGAATGTCGAATATTTAGAAATAAATTCTCACTTGAACAGGCACTACCTGTGGACTTATACGGGAAGTATTTCTTCCATTATTTGTATTTATGGAGCACCCGGGGCAGACGTCAGGAGTCCACATTTGTGCTGCATTATAAAAATTATTATTATAATTCATTCACATTTTTCTTTTGAACTCATTGGTTGGGAGAGGTACCCAAGTTTACAGATGTCCTCTGCAAATCCAATACCTCTAAGCCAATCAGAGCCTTCTTTGACCACCATATAACCCCCAAATATAAAGCCGGATTATAACATTCGAAGGAAAAAAAACAATGGTTAAACAGTGGGGGAATACTTGCTTCTCACAATCTCTGGTTTCACATTTGTCAGAGTATTCTTCCTCCTTGTAATGTCATCACTTTCAGGTTGAATTTCACTGTGGCCTGCACAAGTTGTACTTAGTCCCAGAAAAGCAAATAGCTGCCTTTGCTCTGGCTGTGGATTTAATTAGGTATAATTATGGCACTTCTTAGCAATTTGCATTTCGATAATTAACCCATAGTTCCCTTCATCGTTAAATAGTCCCAATAGTGAAAGGTACATCCCAATAGAATTGTTTTTGCTTGGTTTCTTACTAATGAATTTCTGCTTTTAATGATTTAAATGCCGGTATCCAGACCCCCAACTCACCAAATTGTCTAATATACACATTCACATCGCTCTGGAAAAGGTCAGCCTCATTTATTTAAACGGAGCTGACATGTTCCAGAGCAAGGGGAACATAGCATCACTGGATATGAAATCAGGGTGGGGGGGATTATGCCATTCAGACCACAGCACGGTGACTCAATGGGCTGAGTATAAAGCAACAGAATTGCAAACCAGCTAAATTATTTTACTTAACAGAACTGAGATCCAAAGTTTCCAGCCTCCTCTGTATACCCTTCTCCCTTCTCTCTGTATACCCTTCTCCCTTCCCTCTGTATACCCTTCACATCTCTAGCCTTGTTTAAATAGAATTAGCCGGGAGGGAACTTTATTGTTAGTTATTAAAGCAGCAATCCCCCATATGTCTGAGTAGAACGCATCATGATAGTATCTGGTCTCGAGCATGTCCTACAACTAAAAATAATGTCTAGCTTACCATGGTAACCTCAGACCGTACTGGGCTCTGAGGAGAACTCCATGTTGACCTCCCAGTCACTTAATATTTCAAATGCTTGTGTCGTAAACAGAGTGATATTTTAAAAATACAACGGCGTCGGAAAGGGAAAGACGAGATCGCCAAGTACGGACTACAGCTTTAACCTTTAGAGTGCACTTATGACGTAACTGGTACGTCACGGGCACTTGCTTGTTTCTTCTAGGGGCAGGTCGGGCTGACCGCTCTGACAGAGCAGAAATGGAGCTCCCTTCATTTCAGGTCAGATAGCGGCATATGGGTATCAGTCGGGTCATGTGATCGCTCCAGTGGCAGTCACATGACGTGGAAGTGTCGGAGGTATGGTGGCACTAAAGGTTGGAGTTCTAGAAGGCAGAGGTGGTGAATATCATTGTTTTAAGTAGGAACTGAGGGACATTGGAAACTGTTACCAAGATAAGTCATTATCCAATGCACGGTGTTCCTTATCAGGCAAAATGCCCCATTCAAAGTCTTGGAACCCAAAGAACATACAAGTATAGTAATCTAGAAAGTAGTCCAACAAGATGGTCTTCAGTGGCATAGGACCTGGAATAACAAAAATGGAAGTGACCGTAAGCACAGGAACAAAGAAGTTCTAGCCGGTTTGATCAAATAGCTCCATAAACAAACTAACACATTTAGTAATGATGCCACGAGATAAGGGAAAAGTGGGAAGTGATTCTACAACTTTGTTATTCCTTCAAAGAGCTGGACCACGAATAAAACACGAGGCTCCTAGAACAGCCGCCACAATGTCTAAAATACTCCAAATGCAGATTAGATGGGATATGAGATTTAGGGTGCCATCGAGGTTCATGTTCTAGCCGTTTAAGGAAAGTTAGGATCTGAAGTGTTCAAACTGTGCAAATATCTAAAGTGATGTATACAAAATTATGATATAACCTAATTAAGAAGCTAATCTCACCATAAATCAAAGATGGCGCCTTTTTTACTTCAGCCATGAGACACTGAATTAAATTTGATTGAAATCCTGTTTTCTGCTTCACCTACTGCAGTACAGCACAAACCTTTCCTATTCTTCAGTATTGCACCGATCAAAGGCAAAGATGTGTCCCAGAGGAAGCAGAACCCAGAGACATTAATATGTAATCTGAACACGCGGCATAGTCCTATAGTCTCATACTTGAAATGTCTCAACGGGCATCACAAATGCACAATGCCTCTCTTAACTATTGAGTGAAAACATGGATATGATCATTGTTTGGTACATTTCTGTGAGGAAGATACCTAAAAACATTAAGGTCACCTTTTAAGTCTGTTGAAAATCCCATGTGCTTTTAAGGCTTACAGATACCAGCAGTTAGAGGTATAACATGAATCTCACACGGATACAAGTATGTGGCAATGCATCATTAACAAAGTGATTTGAAAGTACAAACTGTTAGGTGAAAATACTAAAGTTTTAGCCTAATTTTTCCAGTGGGACAAAAACTCAAATGGAAGTATTAACACAATCACAATCTATTAATGGGGATACCAAATAGTTAAGTTCTAATAAGATCCCCATACAATCTTAAAACAGCAAGATTTCCACTTCAACTAAGTTATCAAGTCAGCAGCTAGAATTACGAAGAATCAAAGAAGATGAAGGCATCTGCATTTTTGGGGCCACGTTGGTAGGGTCACAATCTGCCCAATTACATGTGACTGGAGTGAAGCCCTACACGATATGCTGCTTTAAGCATGTAAAAAGCCTTGCAGGACTGACTATAGCACTGAAGGGGTTTATACTATATTCTTCTGGGCCCAATTCTGATTGGGACGCCAGATAAAACTGCACCTAAATGAATACATTGGTCCCCTTGGTTTATTAGTAGCATCCATTCTGAAGGTTACCAAGCACACAGCTTTGGTTCAATAGCTACTTTTTTATGATAGCATTAATTTCAAATGGTGCAAGCTAGGCATAAAAGAGAAGAGTGTTAATCAAGGAGACATACAGAGAACACGAAGTTCACATTTAAAAGAAAGAAAATTCACATTGACATGTGGGCACAGGTGAGCTAATATGGGCAAAGCTACATTCGGGGGGGGGGGGGGGGGTTGTTCACAGGAAACGGCTCATCCTAAAGCATATCCCAAGGCTGAATTAAATGACCTGCAACGCATTTCTGAGGTCTGCGTTTCAGATCAAAGTCTGTCTGTATTGTGCAGTGGACACGTCTATCTGTATTGTACATAAGGCAAAGCCTGTACTATACACATAATGGTCAGCTGTATTATAAGCAATGCATTTCAGGTTCTGCCAGCAGTGCCATGGTTTACTTAGCCTTGAAGCAAAGAGAGGTGGAGTGGTACTTAATGTCTAACATATCCATGCACATATCTAGAATACTTAATGGCAATAATAATCTGCCACTTGATAGGCAATGCTATAATCCCAGTCTGAATACCACAGACAATGCAAGCAATAGCATGACAGCGGGTCAGGTAACACAAGAGCAATGAGAAGAGAGCCACAGAGAGGCCGTGTCCACCTCTTCCCAGCTACATCGCTGGATTCCATTCAATGGCTTTCCAGTGCAGAATCCACAATTGCATTTGGTGTCAATATTGCTAGGGAGAACAAAATCAGTGTGCAGGGCTTTTGATCAAGACCAGGAAACCCGTTCACCAGTGGGAGCGACTTCTTCTGAAAGTTAGCACAAAAATACTGACCAGGATTACACATCCCATTTGCATATATCAGAGATTACTTTAGTCAAAAGTCCTGTGGTTGCGTGTAACATGGAATTTAACACAGACGGAGTTGACAGCGGCAGTGTTGCTGCGTCGGCATGTTTCACTGGCAAATAAAAACAAGAAGAGACGAAAACATTGGTTGAATTTGGAAACCAGAAGATCTGGTTGTTTTTTTTCTTGTTTTTTGTTCTTTAAGAAAAGGCAAAATGAAACAATTCTCAGAATTCAGTATATTTACTGAAAAACTCTGGTTAGATTCTAGATGACTCTGAAAACAATAAGACATTAGTCTCCAGGAAATGAAAAAAAGGTGTAATTAGGAGTAATTGGGGTGAGCAGCATAATGACTAAATCTCGTATTGCCTTCCAGTGATTTCTTTAATCCTCAAAGTGCATTCAGTGCAAGATTTGTGGCTGCATCTGGTTTCTTTTGATCGTATTCAGCTTGTCATTTTACGATCAGAACTCTTGTTTTTGTTCGCAGGCCGCAGTTTTGTAGGCTTTAGGTTTGGTTCTACATAAAGGGACAGTGCTATCCTGACTCTGGCCTTCTGCGTCCACATCCAGTAGTGTCCGTTCACCTACAGGGCGTCCCACCTGTAAGGGGATGAAGCCAGAAAACCCGGGTCTCTCTTCCACAGTGCTCCCGCTGCTGCTAGCGAAGCAGGAGTCCAGGTTGCTTGGGGTTTCAGTGCATGAGCTGTTGGCAGAAGATTCGCCACGGTTTCTACTGGGAGACACAAACCACCAGGAGTCCAGTCTCTGTCTGTTGGTGGAGGGTCGAGGCCTTGCTACAAACTCCAAGGTATTGGGTCTTTCCAGTGTTGAATCCTGCTGTGCGTTCCAGCGCCGTGGGGTTGGAGGGAACACGAGATTGGGGTCAGGAAGACGGGGGACCTCTTGTGCATCTCGGCTTGGGGATGATATGATACCTGAGTTAAAAAAAAAAAGACCAAGTGACTTGTGAGTCCCCTTCCATTCTTATCTAGTTATTCTTCTATTAACTTTGCATTCTGGGTCCCCCCCCAGAAGTCCTCTTAACATTCACTATTAGCAATTTCTGGAACGACATTCCACTTAGTGCTTCCTTTCGTCACGCCTTCAAGGCTCGACTGTAAGCCTAGCTTTCTAAGGGATCGTTTCAATGAACAAAAACACCATAATCTCACCAAATTCACTTACCAACTTTTAGGTCCCCAATATACTTGTATTCATCCCTCTATATGTCTCCCATAATGCCCCTTTTCGGAAGAAAGGAAACTTCTCACCTCCAGCACACAACCGCGGCAGCAATTTCAAGTGCTTGTGTCTACTCTAAAAGTAAAGCTTGTGACACTTTCGTGGTTATCTGTTAAAGATCGGGGCACTGTTGCATGGAAACTCTCACTGACTTTAATAGTAGTTTCCGTGTGATAGCGCACCGAGTAGCATTATCACTTTGTTACATAAGACCTATTTTGTATCAAGTGAACAGTGATACTATTATTACTTCTAAATGAGCAAGTTACAAGGATACAATTATTTGCTCAAGATCACACAAAGGGTCTGGAATCAAAATGATTTACTCAAAAACCAACACATTAACTGCTTTACCAACATTTAGGTTCATAGTCCACATTTCCTGAGTATAGATGGCAAATCTTGCAAGAGCTCTAGTGAGCATGTTACACGTAGGTGCCGAGCACATATGGACCTTTACGTGTCATTACACAGGTATGCAATCAGAGGTTTTATTTGTTGCAGTAACAGTTGCAACATTTTCAATATAAATGTATATACCTACATAAATATATGTAAATGAGGCTGAAGGTGCGTGAGCAAAATAAAAACACAAGACAAATATAAATATATACGAACATGTATTGATAACAAGAAGTAGGAATAAAGAAGCGCAGACGGAGACTATAAAGTGTATTAAAGGAGACATTTCTAAATATCATGCACTCATAGGATTACAGCAACAGTCAGCTTATCAACAGAGGTGGGTGAATCCGTGAAGCAGGTGGCGTTGTTGTGGTTGTAGTATGCTGATGGGTTATCTGATTACCAGGGGTGTCTGGAAATGCTGCCTTTGCCTGTGCGCCTCTGTTTTGCTGTCACATGACCTTCATGAAAGCAGGTCCACGAAACGGAGCAGCACGCAGCCGGTGGTGCAGACATTAAGAAATTGCTCCTTTAACACAAATTACTAATATATATATATATATATCAAACAAAAGTTAGTAGCGCCAAAAGATATATGATAAATAATAATAAATCATAAATCGATGTATAAGTAATGCAAATAGAAAAAAAAAAACAATAAAATTATAAATGAAATGGTTGATAATAATCCACTCCTATATGGAAGTCCAGTCCAATGTTAACGCTTGAATGGGTGTAGGGCAGCGTTCAGAGGGAGAACCAATTCCATAGAAATCTAAAACAAAAAAAAGAGAGAGCGCACAGCCCATAGCGTAAAAAGCATATAAAATATTTAATAAAAATGTTGAGGAGAGGGAAACAAGCTCACTCACAAACGAAAAAGAATAACAGGCATGTATATATATATATATATGTTATATATCACCACCACGAGATCAGCACGGCAAGGCCTCCTACAGCAGAAGATGTATCAAACGCTGTCAGCTATTAGTCCAATGCTTCAGACCTCATGGATGGTAATGCAACTGATGAATGCGGAAGTCCTTGGTAATCGAAGTCAGTGTGTCTGACGAAACGCGTCAGGACAGCAGCGCCGACATTACGTCATCATCAGGGGACGGAAGGAGTGGCAAGCTTCCAGCCCTGCTGCACAGAGTCCCAGAGTTGGTGCGGATGAGAGCCGATCTGGTCTGGAGGGACTGATTACCAAGGACTTCCGCATTCATCAGTTGCATTACCATCCACGAGGTCTGAAGCATTGGACTAATAGCTGACAGCGTTTGATACATCTTCTGCTGTAGGAGGCCTTGCCGTGCTGATCTCGTGGTGGTGATATATAACATATATATATATATATATATATATACATGCCTGTTATTCTTTTTCGTTTGTGAGTGAGCTTGTTTCCCTCTCCTCAACATTTTTATTAAATATTTTATACACTTTTTACGCTATTGGCTGTGCGCTTTCTCTTTTTTTGTTTTATATATATATATATATATATATATATACAGTGATCGACAAACCTATACATCTGCACGCCCCGGGCGAGTGGATTTAACATTATGGCGAGCTCCTATTGGCCCAAGCAGCACACGTGTGGTACTAGGTGGCGAGTAGATTTTTTTGTTCGGCGAGTAGATTTTTTGGTGATTTGTCGACCACTATATATATATATATATATATATATATATATATATATAAAAACGTAAATAGCCGTGTTAGTCCAGTTGCGATAGTGCAGGATAAATTAGATCTTCAGTATTTGATGAGCCCTTTTTTATTTGGACTAACAATTTATATCATAGGACAAGCTATCGCGAGTTCTCCTCTCTTCCTCAGGTCAGTAATACTGATTAACAAAGGAATCTATGGCTAAAACAGGGTTTGGAAGAGCAGGAAAAAAACAAAAAAAAAGGATGTACTGTAGATAAGGTAATGTGAGAACGTGTTTGAAGACATTGGAAGGGTAATAAAATGGTGACAAGGGACAGCATGGAGGGGGAAGGGGATGCTGTGTGTGTCGGGGGGAGGTATGGATAAGAACATTGGCAGAGAGGCAGGCAGGATAATTACAAATAATTGTGATAGTGTGTGAGAAACCCCATATCCGCATTAAGTCCTCTTGTTTTGGTGTCAAAGAGTCTTATCATTCTGAGTTCAAATGTTTTCCGTTCTTGGGTGCGATTCCTTTGTTAATCAGTATTGCCGACCTGAGGAAGAGAGGAGAGCCCTCGAAAGCTTGTCCTAGGACATAAATTGTTCGTCCAAATAAAAAAAGGTATCACCTAATACATATATAAATATAGTCTTTAAATCAGCGCTTCTTTCTTTCTAGGTTATTGTTAGCAAGCGCTCGGGTGGGGAACCCTGACGGGAAGCTACACAGGAGGACATCACTCAGAGACTTAATTCACCAACTTGTTTTATCTTGAATTTCTCTTGGAAATGTGCTAAGATTTTATAAGCTCGTTCCACTTGATGAGCTTTTCAAAAAATGTATTGTCCTTGTATTTGTAAATATATATTTTATACATTTATAATTGTATGCCTTTACATTTCTTTGAAGAAGAGGTTTATATGCTATCGAGTTTTTGTGGTCCCCTTTCCAGCGCACAAATGCTGTTTCTTTGAAACATATACAGTATATTGATGGCAAATCATTTTTCAACCTTCTAAGATGCCCACCGTTGTCAAGATTTTTTTTAAACATATTTTTAATTAAGAAGCAAATATTTTAAAAAGACCACACCTAAGGAATCTCCCTTTACCGAATATATAATTTATGTTTCTAAGACTGACACCTTTAAATGAACAATATTACAAAGGATAGCCACGGTCTAACCCAAATGCAACAGCCTGTCATCAGCTGGCGTAGACTTACTTGCTCCTGAAGAGCTTGTAATACAATTATTGGGCGAAGTTCCATTAGCGATCACTGGGACCATCTTGATTGCTCCATCCGAAGGGGTTCTCCTGTGGCACTGGTGGGCTCTGGTGGTTAGAGTCACATGGGTTGGTGTGAGGGACTGGTTGGGATCCCGTTTGAATGTCTCAATGTGAACATCGACCAGCGGATTGTTGACGACCAGTGGATGTTCATCTGCTGGCGTAATGGGCATTTCATACACCACTATCTCATCGCTATCTGAGCGCAGCAGTGAGCGTGTAGAGTTACATTCAGAAATGGAAGACAGGGACTGTTGGGTGAGAGATGTTGGGGGTTCCCCTGGATGTGAAGACTCCTCTTTCCTAAAGAGCTTTCTTGAGGGCGGGCTGGTGCTTCTCCTCGGACGGGCGGCTCGTTGGAAGATGCTCTCCTTTTTTTTCTTCTCTTCTTTTGGTTCATTTTCTTCTTGACCTAGCTGACACTTGCCTGCTTCCAGGAGGTCAAAGCCTAAGCCCACAGTGGCAAGAAGAGCCCCACAACCCAGAAGGACCATTGAGCACCTCTTGTGCTGAGATCCGCGCTTGAGACTGTTGGTGGGAGTAAGCTGTGGGGTACTGGTAGCAGAATTCACCGGTGTGGGATTGTCACTGGCATCGCTAAACGGTCCCTCCCCATCATCTCCTTTATGGAATGGTATGCAGAGGTAGGACTTGTTGGGGGTAGGTGTTTGGGGCTCTTTGATTTCCATCTGATTCACAAATGGCGCAACAGCATTTTCGGCCTCTGTGCCAATTACAACAAGACATGGAAACAAGAGAAACACCTTTAATTCACTTGAAATTCGAATGATAAAAACGTGCAGAGTGACAGGCAGAATCTTCAACACATTAAGTCTAACCCTCCCATCTGGTCACAAACTCTCAAGAGGAACATATAGTCCATGAAGTCTGCCTCTCCCACTGCATGATGACATGATGACCTATGGCCCATCAAGTCTGTTTCTCCCATCTCACAGTATCATTGAATAAGATTGCTGGAGTAATGGCCAACAATGTCATATTGGGAAGTCTAACTAGATTTTACCTACAAAGGCACAATTTTGTTTCAATATACACTTCACAGTTTTATAAAAGTTTTTTTTACAAGGTATTTTGCAAGGAAAGATTATTGATACGTGCATCGTGTTTCATAAACTGTGCGGCATGGAATAAAAAACATGAAAATAAATGAACAGATTCAATAATTGTAGATATGTTAAAAGCTGCAGAATATTAGGGATCCAACTTCTAAGAAGTAATGCTATCCGTGAACTAAATGGGCAGACTAGGTGGGCTGAGTGAAAAAAAGTGTCATCGTATAGGCGCTTAGACCCAATAATTGCTGACAATAAGAATAATATCCAGTGATATTTAGTGATTCTTTGTAAATAGAATCAGATAGTGCAGATAAAAAAATTAAGTGACACACAATCAATAATAAAATCGTAATTCGCAGCTCAAACCCTTTCTGGATTGTTTTTCTCAATCCCAAACGTGCAATAGTCCGGATGTTTGTGAGCGCACATATCCCACTCGTAATAAATCCATTAGGTCGCTTTAATACCTACTGCTGCTTTTAATGCTCTGATGTAATAAACGTTAAGCTTTACTTTCTGTTACTTTATCTTTAATCAAATCATTTACTAAATCAGTGGCATGCACCACACATAGGATTTCTATGTCTCTCTCTTCGGTACACGGCAACAATTTCTTACAGGCTTCTTTTGCTGGAGAAATGAGCCTGTCCCTAACGGAGGAAGAACGCAGCAGCGATTCCAAATGTTCAGGGATCAAAAGGCCTCTGAAAATTCACAAAAAGCAGCCCGGCCTCTGCAGAAAATATTCTGCAAAATGTTAACAAGATGGAAAACTGAAATCAGGTCTGTGGTATGTACTGTTGTGTTTCATATTGTGTAGGCTGAAAAAACTCGGCACTAATGTATTCAGTATTATGCGTCTGTGTCAGGTTGTGGCGCAAACAACAATCTATAAAGGAAGAAATGAAAGAAGTTAATTCCGTTCTGCTTACCTGATTCAGTCACGGTGGTGAATCCGGGTGTGATGGGTGTCCTGAGCGGCTTCCCAGGGTTTGAAGTACTAGGGGAAAACAGCTTTGATCCCTCCACAGCCATCCTAAGACTGGCAGAGAAGAAAATGTCATCCACTCTTTTGGCCACGTGCATTTATTATATATATTATATTAATATATACATACATATATATTATTTATATAATATATATATACATACATACATATATACACACATACACACACCTTTTTTTTAAATTCCAATGCTGGAGAAGAGTTCAGTTCCATTCAAATGAACAGGAGAACACCTTCTCCAGCGTGTGAAAATACCTTTACAGCGTAGTGAATATGGGCGATGGTGAGAAAGTCAGGCACAGGCCCGAGATGGCAGGGCGGTCTAATATGGGATACACAGGGTGAATATGGGGGACGGCGGAGCGGATTTATGCTGAAAAATGTGTAAACGTTCCACTGAGTACAGTCCCGCTCTGATCATTGGGCTGGATGACCCTTCACGTTGTCTGTCCCCTCTTATTCAGTGTTTCTGACTCCTGTTCAGCGAGCTCTTACCTGTCCTCTCCCCCGGCAGGTTCCTTAGGACCGAGAGACCCCTGCACCCACGTGCGGCCTTTCTTCTTCTGCTCTTTCTTCTCATCCTCTTCACTTTCATCCTTCTGACCCCCGGTGCTACGGTTCCTTGTTTTGCTAGTGTCGCCCGGAGTCACTGCTCAGTGTGAAAAACTCTCATTAGTGTGACCTGAAGCTTTTATTATAAGGGCAACAAATATTTTTATATTAAATATTTTAGTCTAATAGTGTTTAGCCAAACAAATTTTTTTGTGAATGGATACCATGTGCTCATACGATAAGCGCTACAATAAGAGTGCATTGTATGTGAATGGATACCATGTGCTCATACGATAAGCGCTACAATAAGAGTGCATTGTTTGTGAATGGATACCATGTGCTCATACGATAAGCGCTACAATAAGAGTGCATTGTTTGTGAATGGATACCATGTGATCATACGATAAGCGCTACAATAAGAGTGAATTGTTTGTGAATGGATACCATGTGCTCATACGATTGTAGAGGGAGAGGGGGGTTGGCCCGGTATTAAAGGGGTTGCACCCCATATGGCCACCCCCTGACCTCACCAGGGAGGCAAGGGGTTAACTGGACTTCGGTCCAGGAATGTGGCTTACACCTTGTCATGTCAGGAAACTGTATGTTCCCCTGTTCCCATGTTTCATTATAATCCTGTATTTTAATGTTTTAAAGTGCATTTCTGTATCTCCAGTTCTGGAGGTCACAGAGAGTTGATATTTGGCCAATATGTGGAGTCACTGTAGGCATTAAAAACTGGCAAATTTCGACCCACTGAGCCCACCAGAATGGAACTTATTAATATGTGTAGATATTAAAGAGTATATGTATGGTATTTTGGATCTGCTCTGAAAAATGCAGACTCCATCTGCTATGCTAAATAGGTCAGGAAGGGCAGCCGGATGATTGAGCCTAAGTACTAATCAACAGACTCTGCTACTCTAATTGTTACCTGAGGGCGGAGAATCATCAAACTGGAGTGGTTTGTAAGTGTTATGTCTACACCTACAAACAATGCAGATACTTCATTTGGTAGATTGGTCGTTGCCCTGATTTAATTATGGGGCTACCCATAGAGTCCCAGTACACATGGGCTAATTAGCTGGGGGGCATGGGTTAATCTGTGTCTCCACGTTAGGGATTGGATACAGATAATTGTTCACCAATAGTCTGTATTCAATGTTAAGAATAGGGTTACACAGGTATATAAACTGTGTCAACCCTACAGTTTTTAGTTCTTCTTCTGATACCATCTTTAATGTCACTGGATTGCTGGAGAATTGCTAGCTGATACTTCTCCATCCCCCAACCCTAAGTAAGTGTTACCTTCTTGTCTGTTAATTGTACTATATTGCTGTGTTCACCTTATTTAAGGAATACATATATTTTATTATATCTAAGCCTCGTTCAGTTCAACCCAGATATTTGGTGTTCATTATATCTTGTCATAAGCTACCGTGACAACGATAAGCGCTACAATAAGAGTGCATTGCTTGTGAATGGATACCATGTGCTCATACGATAAGCGCTACAATAAGAGTGCAATGCTTGTGAATGGATACCATGTGCTCATACGATAAGCGCTACAATAAGAGTGCAATGCTTGTGAATGGATACCATGTGCTCATACGATAAGCGCTACAATAAGAGTGCATTGCTTGTGGGGAAACAAATCCGTATTTGTAGATTTACATTTTGGTGTTTGGGTTAATTTTGGATTATTAATAATCCTAGTGAGTGCAATTAGTATCCATTTGCTAACTATTACATTACAATTCTAGTACTTTACTCCTTGCCCCCAAATGGTTTTCTCTATTTAATTATGTTTACTGTACAGTATCAGTAATGTTATCACGACTCAAAGGAAGATCGAGGTCAAACCCATGTAAACAAAAAAAAAAGTACAGAAGACTTTTTTCTACTTGAAAAGCTCATTATACAAAGATAAAAGATGAATTACACCTAACAGTCCTCAGCCTGTAAGATTTTACCATTTTGTGCATTTTATGTTGTTTTTTTGTATTCCCGGATTACAGCAATTTAAAACAACATCACCTCAATCACAAATTGAAATACAATTATTGCAGAGAAGGATTTCAAAGAGCTTGGGGGTCTTCAATCTTTTCAAGTACCCGTATCCAAGTACGATTGATTTTTCACACAAGGCTACTTACGCTGGATGGCCCTGAGCCGTGGAATAATGGTGGGACTTGCAGGAGGGCTGAACTTTGTACTAATTAAGCTCTTCCTTTTGTCCATGGTAGGAGAAGCCTGCACTGTGAATTTGTGTTGGAAATCTGCAAGGCAAAGCATGGCAAGTAAGAGGATAGAAAGGACATTATTAGTAAATAAGACACAATGGGCTCTCTTGCACTTAAGACATATGGCTTTATATATTTATATATTGTTAAAAAATGTGTTTGTGTTTTAACTGTACACTGATATTTGATAACGCAGAATATAGCGTAATAACACAGCCAATTTATTACAGAGCTTCCAGTGGCAGTCATCTTCTCTGCATTAACGCACTAGCAGAGGCAACAACCCTTGTTACTTCTGTATATATTTTTTTGTATGTAGGGCAATTGATATATGGAATTACAAGCAGAGCAGCATGTATATGCTTTGTTAGCGTTACAAGAAAAATCAGCTTTCACCAGCATAAGGGAATCTGAGAGATGAATATGCACTATAGCCTGTTCTGGGTGGATATATTGTTCTGTCTATATATAACCTTTGGGGGTTATCAGCATTACATCACGGATTACTCTTCATACATGACAATAATAACATGCTGCAAAGATGCACCGATTTGGTTTCAGAGTGAAGCAGCCCACAGGATGAAAAGGATTATTCTAATGCAAAATCAAATCTGTCTCACTTGACCCCTTTTGAAGTATTGCTCCCTTATTCCAGAGATTTCCCTAAACAGAGTTTATCAGCCAAAATATAGAAGGTGATGGGAATAGGTTTCCCTGATGATATTAAAATCTTCACCATTTTCAGAAGATTGAAGTATGCTGCACTAGCGAAACTTGAAATGTCTGTATGTCTAATTATTGATTTTGCGCTTTGCATTGACCGTCTCTCTATTCTGTATCCCTGAAGCCTACATACCACAAATATAGAGCATTAAAGTGCAGTCTGGCTTCCCTCAGGAGATTCTAAGCTGACTCTTAACTTCCCAGCCGTCTCTGCCAGTCCCATATCAAGCAAACGGTATAAAGACAGCAGAGCAGAGAGCAGGCAGCGACACTTTCCACGCACCCCGCCTTCTGCACAGGGCGGGAGAGAACTAAGCTCTGCGTCATGTTCAATAGGCTACATGGTCAGCTTCAAATGAAAGGGACAAGTAGAAGTATTTAAAAATAATAATAATGTGCTCAACTTTTAAAGAGGCAATCCCAGCGGGCGATTATTTTTTACAAATATTTTTTTAACATGAGTTTAAAGCAGGGGGTCCGCGAAGCTGAACCCCGTTAATTTCAGCTCCAGGGAGCCCGTTTCCGGAGATACTTATGTCCGTAGGGGGTGCCGGTAGCCCCTCCGCTAGCAGGGTTCGCCTAATGGCGGCGTTTCAAAGCTCCCGCACCGTGTGGGCCAATAGAAGTCGTGACGCCATCAGGTTCGGCTTCCTATTGACCCCTGTGACGCGGGAGCTTTAGACTTTTCTGAGATACCAGCACCCCCTTTGGAGGTCTTTACCTCGAAAAGCAGGGGGTCCCCAGAGATGAAGATAAAGGGTTTCAGCTCCGGAGACCGCCTGCTTCAAACCTATGTTAAAAAAATACAAGTAAAAAAAAAAAAAGGTGCACGAGTTGCTCCTTTAACGTTTACATAGTAAACAAATGCTTTGGAGGGTTCTTCAATCTTTAACTAATGTCTTTTGCGGATAAGAACGTTTTCAAGTAGTTGAAATCGTTAGCTTCGTTCTGTTCCTTTGTTTGCAAAGTAATTAGAATGCCACCGGTAGTTAAACAGATGTAAGTGGCTACAATGCTTGAACACCCTCATTTTTCCTAAAATTCAAATAAGAAAAAACAGTTACCTTCGGGGCAATTGAATCTTTTCTATGGAAGCTGATTGCACTTCAAAAAAAAAATGTTTTTTGGAACCACTAAGTTGAACTCTCTCTGTTCTGGAGGATTCGCAGCTCTGGTCCGTTACCAGGAAAATGTATTTTATATTTGTGTACTGGATCATTCACAAATATGTGGTGGTGTTTTTTTTGTAATAGAATGTGACTGGTGATACCGCCTGGTCCAAATCTCTTAAAAAGGCCATGTCCCCCCCCTCCTTCCTCCGCTCGACACATCCCGTTTTGGTTTTGCATCCTATTCTAATGACCTTTAAATGAAAAAGGTCTTAGCTGAAAATAAGATTCCCGGCAACATTACCGAAAAAAAGAAATACGTGAAGAATGCAACCGGCACGGAATATTAAGCGCCCGGCACATAAAGGGGGAGATTAACTAAATGCTGTTGGAGGGTATTGCACCCAGATCCGGCGTGAACAGTAATTCATGTCAATAGCAGTTAGCGCCTAGTGAATCCCAGCCAAAGAGTGCAAGGCAGCGGAGAACGCACCTGAGGGCAGGCTGATTATGTTGCCGTCCTTCAACTTGAGTCTGCTCTTCTTGAACTTGCCCTTGCGCTTCTTCACCTTGGGCTTCTCTTGGCACAGCTGGTGGATGATGATGTTCAGTTCTCTCTCCAGGATGTCAATCTCCCTGTCCGCCAGCTCCTGCTCCCGTCTACGCAGCAGCTCCTCGTGATTCTTCTGCTCTAGGGCGGCCCGCGAAAGTTCCTCCTCCCAGCTACGCAGCTCCTTTAAAAACAGATGGTGGGCCATATTTCCTAAGAAGTGGTACGCTACAAGACCCCTTCCGTGCTGGAAGACACAGTTACCCCGCGTGGTGGGATCGGTCTTATGGAGTAGCCCTGCTTAATAAATATTGCCCTGTATATTTATCTCACCGGGTATACACGTTCAGCACAGAGAAACAAAGCAAAGCACAATATATCTTCATTAGAACATGCACAGTACTATATATCTCTTCATGGCATGCACAGTACTATATATCTCTTCATGGCATGCACAGTACTATATATCTCTTCATGGCATGCACAGTACTATATATCTCTTCATGGCATGCACAGTACTATATATCTCTTCATGGCATGCACAGTACTGTATATCTCTTCATGGCATGCACAGTACTATATATCTCTTCATGGCATGCACAGTACTATATATCTCTTCATGGCATGCACAGTACTATATATCTCTTCATGGCATGCACAGTACTATATATCTCTTCATGGCATGCACAGTACTGTATATCTCTTCATGGCATGCACAGTACTATATATCTCTTCATGGCATGCACAGTACTATATATCTCTTCATGGCATGCACAGTACTATATCTCTCTTCATGGCATGCACAGTACTATATATCTTTTCATGGCATGCACAGTACTATATATCTCTTCATGACATGCACAGTACTATATATCTCTTCATGGCATGCACAGTACTATATATATTTTCATGGCATGCACAGTACTAAATATCTCTTCATTGCATGCACAGTACTATACATCTCTTCATGGCATGCACAGTACTATATATCTCTTCATTGCATGCACAGTACTATACATCTCTTCATGACATGCACAGTACTATACATCTCTTCATGGCATGCACAGTACTATATATCTCTTCATGGCATGCACAGTACTATACATCTCTTCATGGCATGCACAGTACTATATATCTCTTCATGGCATGCACAGTACTATACATCTCTTCATGGCATGCACAGTACTATACATGTCTTCATGGCATGCACAGTACTATATATCTCTTCATGGCATGCACAGTACTATATATCTCTTCATGACATGCACAGTACTATATATATCTTCATGACATGCACAGTACTATACATCTTTTCATGGCATGCACAGTACTATACATCTCTTCGTGGCATGCACAGTACTATACATCTCTTCATGGCATGCACAGTACTATACATCTCTTCATGGCATGCACAGTAGCGTACTGCATATCTGTGCCACATGCAGTACAGAGTACACCTGGCATTGCACATGTAACAGAGTATAATGGGCACTGAATGCATCTACTCTGTTCCAAGATACAGCTTCTGTTCATTGAATTTAAAGGGAAATCATTTATTGCAGCAACAGCAGCAGCAGGTCAGTTATACAGCAACAATAAAGGCAGCACACTCCCTTTTCTTTTATATGTTTATAATTTCTCGCTATACACCATCCCAACTCTTGCGTTCTGCTCAAGGATGCCTTCTCTCTACCCCCTTTGTATCTAAAGCCCTCTCTCGCCTTAAACCCTTCTCACTGACTGCCCCACACCTCTAGAATGCCCTTCCCCTCAATACCTGACTAGCACCCTCTCTAGCCACCTTTAAGACTCACCTTAAAACACACCTGCTTAACGAAGCATACGAGTAGCTCCGTGGCTGATACTATACACCCGATACATAAAGCTTGGCCCCCTGCAGACACACTTACCAGAAATTCCCCCTACTGTCTCTGTATGTTCTTCCTACCTACCAATTACATTGCAAGCTCTTCGGAGCAGGGACTCCTCTTTCTAAATGTTACTTTTATGTCTGAAGCACTTCTCCCCTGTATATGTTATTTATATTATTTGTTATTTATATGATGGTCAAGTGTATTACTGCTGTGATGCGCTATGTACATTAATAGCGCTATATAAAGACATTCATACATACATAATATGCGCCATCTTTCAGAAAACCCAGCATCTTCTGAACAATTGCAACATCAGCAGTGTGCGTCCTAAAGATACATGAACGTATGTATCCCTCTGTGCAGGTATTTTGTGATACTTCCTTATTTGTCATCACATACAGAGCAGTGTATATCTGGCACTGCACGCGGAGCAGTGTATATCTGGCACTGCACGCGGAGCAGTGTATATCTGGCACTGCACGCGGAGCAGTGTATATCTGGCACTACACGCGGAGCAGTGTATATCTGGCACTGTACACGGAGGAGTGTGTATCTAGCACTGCACGCGGAGCAGTGTATATCTGGCACTGCACGCGGAGCAGTGTATATCTGGCACTGCACGCAGAGCAGTGTATATCTGGCACTGTACACGGAGGAGTGTATATCTAGCACTGCACGCAGAGCAGTGTATATCTGGCACTACACGCGGAGCAGTGTATATCTGGCACTGCACGCGGAAGAGTGTATATCTGGCACTGCACGCGGAGCAGTGTATATCTGGCACTACACGCGGAGCAGTGTATATCTGGCACTGCACGCGGAAGAGTGTATATCTGGCACTGCACGCGGAGCAGTGTATATCTGGCACTGCACGCGGAGCAGTGTATATCTGGCACTACACGCGGAGCAGTGTATATCTGGCACTGCACGCGGAGCAGTGTATATCTGGCACTGCACGCAGAGCAGTGTATATCTGGCACTGCACGCGGAGCAGTGTATATCTGGCACTGCACGCGGAGCAGTGTATATCTGGCACTGCACGCGGAGCAGTGTATATCTGGCACTGCACGCGGAGCAGTGTATATCTGGCACTGCACGCGGAGCAGTGTATATCTGGCACTGCACGCGGAGCAGTGTATATCTGGCACTGCACGCGGAGCAGTGTATATCTGGCACTGCACGCATAGCAGTGTATATCTGGCATTGCACGCAAAGCAGTGTATATCTGGCACTGCACGCAGAGCAGTGTATATCTGGCACTGCATGCGGAAGAGTGTATATCTGGCACTGCACGCGGACCAGTGTATATCTTGCACTGCACGCAGAGCAGTGTATATCTGGCACTGCACGCGGAGCAGTGTATATCTGGCACTGCACGCGGAGCAGTGTATATCTGGCACTGCACGCAAAGCAGTGTATATCTGGCACTGCACGCGGAGCAGTGTATATCTGGCACTGCACGCGGAGCAGTGTATATCTGGCACTGCACGCGGAGCAGTGTATATCTGGCACTGCACGCGGAACAGTGTACAGGCATACCCCGGTTTAAGGACACTCACTTTAAGTACACTCGCGAGTAAGGACATATCGCTCAATAGGCAAATGGCAGCTCACGCATGCGCCTGTCAGCACGTCCTGAACAGCAATACCAGCTCCCTATCTGTACCGAAGCTGTGCGCAAGCGGGGAGACTATAGAGCCTGTTACACATGCGTTATTTACATCGGTTATGCACTTATATAACGATTGCCGTACAGTACATGCATCGATAAGTGGGAAAAAGGCAGTGCTTCACTTTAAGTACATTTTCGCTTTACATACATGCTCCGGTCCCATTGCGTACGTTAATGTGGGGTATGCCTGTATATCTGGCACTGCACGCGGAGCAGTGTATATCTGGCACTGCACGCGGAGCAGTGTATATCTGGCACTGCACGCGGAGCAGTGTATATCTGGCACTGCACGCGGAGCAGTGTATATCTGGCACTGCACGCGGAGCAGTGTATATCTGGCACTGCACGCGGAGCAGTGTATATCTGGCACTGCACGCGGAGCAGTGTATATCTGGCACTGCACGCGGAGCAGTGTATATCTGGCACTGCACGCGGAGCAGTGTATATCTGGCACTGCACGCGGAGCAGTGTATATCTGGCACTGCACGCGGAGCAGTGTATATCTGGCACTGCACGCGGAGCAGTGCAGATTTCGCAGCACATTACACTGGATCACATGACAGACAGCGCAGTGTAAATCTGCCACTAGAATCCATGCAGCGTATATCTAGCACAACACTTACATCACAAGCAACAGGACGAATGTTTAATATGGCTCTGACTGTGTACTTGTTGCTGATAAAACAAAGAGTAGTGAATCATTATATATATATTGGACCAAAAACCTATAAGGTTATAAATTATCCTCAATTCGCCCTAACTTTTTTCTATACTACAGAAAAATTCCTACTACTCCTGCTACGGAGATTTTAGTTAATTTTTAGATTTATCTCACCATGTCACATATTTTTTGATGTAATAAAACTTTATTTTTTTGGTTTTTAATAACAGACCTTACCTCTTGGAGTGAGCCTAAGTGGCAAAATTATCATAATATTATTAGTATGCTATCATAGAGTGCAATTTTGTAAGGTCTTCCCTTGTTCTCTCAAGATCAAACGGTCAATATATATATATATATAATCCATGAGGGTTCTCCGCATGCAATTCATCACTAAGAATGAAGCAACCAAGACAGTGAAGGGTAATACAAAAATATATAATTTTACTGGGGTGATACGAAAAAATATATAAACATAAAAACAGACCAATTAAATACAAAACACCAAATATACACAGACTCCGTGAATCACATGGAGCAATATATTTCCAAGCACCATGAACACTAGAAAAAAGGATAGTGAGCAACGGTGTTGCAATTACAGCATTGTGCCAGATAGAACAATTGTATCAGCGAAATGTCTGAAAGCAAATACTTATCTGGGAATTCCGAGGAGAGACAGTGTCTGCCGGAAACACCAGGGACTCGCAGGAGCACGAAGAGTATCTAACTAATACCACATCATTCATGCACTCTCATCCAGGGAAATAACACAAAAATACAAATATAAGGGGGGGGGGGGCGAAATTTCGGCGTGAGAACCCCTTCCTCTGGCCCATCCCCACTTCATAGGAACGTGATACTTTCCTTCTATGTTCTCCCAAAGATAAATAGTCTAAAGATCAACTGATTTGAAATCTGTACAATGACATAGCGTGTGTGCCGATGTCTCCTGTTCTGCTTCACGGCAGGAGATACTGAGACAAAAGCAAAGTGATTCTACCGATTTCAAATCAGTTGATCTTTAGAGTATTTGTGTTGTTGTATTAGTGAGATACTCTCCGCGCTCCTGCGAGTCCCTGGTGTTTCCGGCAGACACTGTTGTTCTCCTCAGAATTCACAGATAAGTATACGCTTTCAGACATTTAGCTGATACAATTGTAATATTTGCCGCAGTACAGAACCCTGGATGGATATATATATATATATATATATATATATTTTATTTGATTAAGGAACCAAGGTTTCCTGTGTGTTCCCATCGTACCATTCTTATATTTTCTCTTCTTGTATCTCCTATGGGATTTAATAGTGCTGTCTGCTATATTGGTTACTACAGAGCAGTGAATCCTTTGGGATGACAGAGTAACCTGCCCAATGCCAAAGATTAAGCCCGGAAATTGAATTACTTAATGCCAGTCTGATTGTTCTAATAATCTAATGATCATGTGCAGTATGCCAAAGCTTTAAAAACCTCATAAACACCTCTCTTGGCGGAAGCGGGAGACTGAGACAGGAGACTGAGACAGGAGACTGAGACAGGAGACTGAGACAGGAGACTGAGACAGGAGACTGAGACAGGAGACTGAGACAGGAGACTGAGACAGGAGACTGAGACAGGAGACTGAGACAGGAGACTGAGACAGGAGACTAAGGCCTGGGTGCTGCTGCGAGTGACGGTGCGCGCGGCCGCGTGCGCGTCACTCACCGGACATGAGTTCCTCCCGAGCCGGCCCCAGTCCCCCCTCCCTGCAAGGCTCACTACACGCTGTGACGCGTCAGCCAGCGGGGGATACACGAGGATCGTGATCCCAAGCGGCGACGCGTCACGTGGTGCGGCAGGGAGCCAATGAGGGGGCAGCAGATGGGGGGGGGGTCTGTGCAAAAGCATGACAGCTCCGACTGGAATCCTGTCTGCTGCCGTTTTAGCCGCACCCCCTCCCCCCCCCTTAAACCGGCTCACCTTAAACCTGTTGTCCCCCCCACACACCCCAGTGCTCAGTACCCATGGGGGGACGGATGGACCGACGGGGGAGGCGGGGAAGGGGGGGACAGCCCGGAGAGCCCTCTGCTCAAACCACGCCCCCCCAGCTCCTGCTCCCGCTCCCTACAGACCGGTCAAGTGCCTCTCCACGCGCCGCCTGTCTGCAGTGCGGGCGTGTGGTCTGAGGCAGCGGGGCCTTAGCCTAAGACAGGAGACTAAGACAGGAGACTAAGACAGGAGACTAAGACAGGAGACTAAGACAGGAGATTAAGACAGGAGATTAAGACAGGAGATTAAGACAGGAGATTAAGACAGGAGACTGTTCTCACCTTCTCCTTGGCCCTGAGCTGGTCAAACATCTCCTGGATCTCTTGCTTCCAGTCCTCCTGCAGTGAATGAAAGCAGTCTCTGGGCATCTCAAAGAAGCCAGACTCCTCTATGGTTGTCAACTGGAAGAGTATGTTGGTGAATGGGGGGCGACAATGTGGGTCTGGGTTCCAGCAATCTATAGAGGAGAAAATACGTACAGTAGTTAGAACCTTCACTAACGAATCCTCTCCTCATCAATACATCTTCTAAATCACTGGTTCCCTACCACCCAACATGGGAACCAATCAATTCTATGTTCATGAAATAGGGGCCGACACAAACATATATCTGGAAAGAAGGACTGTCCAACTCACACACAGTTCCTAAAAGAGACCACCCAAACACTGAGTCTGCTTCCCAACACGAACCTGCTTCCCAACACACCGAGCCTGCTCCCCAACACGAACCTGCTCCCCAACACGAACCTGCTTCCCAACACACCGAGCCTGCTCCCCAACACGAACCTACTTCCCAACACACCGAGCCTGCTCCCCAACACGAACCTGCTCCCCAACACGAACCTGCTCCCCAACACGAACCTGCTTCCCAGCACACCGAGCCTGCTTCCCAACACACCGAGCCTGCTCCCCAACACGAACCTGCTTCCCAACACACCGAGCCTGCTTCCCAACACACCGAGCCTGCTCCCCAACACGAACCTGCTTCCCAACACACCGAGCCTGCTTCCCAACACACCGAGCCTGCTTCCCAACACACCGAGCCTGCTCCCCAACACGAACCTGCTTCCCAACACACCGAGCCTGCTCCCCAACACACCGAGCCTGCTTCCCAAGACACCGAGCCTGCTTCCCAACATAGCCATGGAGCCTAACCAATCATTTCTAGAATTCATTATACTAGTTGTAACTGGATTATGGTCTAGATTCCCTAAAATCTGTTTAACCTATTTAACGTAAGTTATTTGTAATGGATGTTATTCTAAATTATATCCAAATTAGTTTATTTTAGCCTAAATTATATTGATCTCATATCATAGTTACATAGTTACATAGTAGATGAGGTTGAAAAAAGACGTAGGTCCATCAAGTTCAACCTATGCTAAATTTAGACAACAGATACTTTATCCTATATCTATACTTACTTATTGATCCAGAGTTCAATATAGAAGAACCCCGCTTCAGCTAAGTACAAAGTAATAGTGTGGGTGTAAGGTGCTAATGGGTGACGTATAAGGTGAGTAATAAAGAAGCAAGAACCCACTATAAGCACTCAATACCCCCTGATGTATGATGTGAAATGTAAAAATAATTTTTAATGCTATACTAATTAAAATAATGGGTGTTAAAATTCAACAAATGACACACATATATATGATACCCTATGATGAATATATATGATATTCCGGGTAACTCTAAGTCCAACTTTTTTTGAACAAATCTATTGTATCTGCCATCACAGTCTCCATGCGTGATGAATTCAACATTTTAACTGCCCTTACTGTAAAGAACCCTTTCCTTTGTTGCTGGTGAAATCTCCTTTCCTCCAACCTTAAGGGATGGCCCCGAGTCCTTTGTACTGCCCGTGGGATGAATAGTTCTTTTGAAAGCTCCTTGTATTGTCCCCAAATATATTTGTATATAGTTATCATATCCCCTCTTAGACGCCTCTTTTCTATTGTAAATAAATCTAATTTAGCTAGCCTCTCCCCATAAGTTAGATTGTCCATCTGCTTTATTAATTTGGTGGCTCTTCTATGCACTCTCTCTAGTTCCATAATGTCTTTTCTTAGGATTGGTGCCCAAAATTGTACTCCATATTCAAGGTAATATCGATTAAGCTCCGTTAAGGTTGACGCCTGGAAATAGCGCTATTCTTTTTAAGTTAATCCTAACTGGCGTTAGTCCTATCAAGATCCTGAAATAAGGCTTTTGCTGGAGAGAAAGGGAGAGAGAGAAGAGTGTGTGTGAGAATGAGAGTGTGTATGTTTAGGCGAGTGGCCATTAATTTACACCACCGAAAAGATGAATTTACTATATATTGAGCACTAGTTAATCTATTTGGAGATACACAAGTCAGTAGGACCGCTCCTCAATTGGTTGGTTTCACTCTTTCTATCCAATACTTAAATACCATCACATTATTTTGGAATAAGTTTGCCGGTTGCATTACCTTCAAATAACGTGATGTTATTGCTTCATTATAATCCTAAAATAATTAGCTCAATTTACAGATATTATTTTTGCATAATTACCTTATTGAATAAGGCGTTATCTGCCCTAATTTAAGGGAGCTTAGTGAATCTAGGCCTATGTCACTAGAACAACTCCCAGCATCCTTCACTTTTAACAAAGGGAATGAGTGCAGAGCTTGTTTAAGAGACCAGCAGAGAAGAGATTGGGGGCTGGTGCGGTTACAAACACCAGAAGTTGGGAAGCAATGCTTTAAATGCCTGATTTGGTGTCACTCAAATGACCATTCTGCAACCCTGACAAATATGTTACTTGGTCCCCCGTGATTCCCTGATATTGCAGAGAAGACAATACAAGAGTTTTATATCTCACCTTCCATAAGTCTGGCAAAGGGTTCTGGACAGGTAGAAGGGATGGGAAGGGAGAGTTTATTCATGGCAACACCATAGGCAACTGCGAGACCATCAATCCCCCGGAAAGGTACCTCCCCAGTCAGAAGCTCCCACAGTAGCACCCCATAGCTTTTATGGAAAGAGAAGAAATAACAAAACATGTGTCAGCCGTCAGGGGTGGAAAAATCAAAACACACTCCATTGATAGATGTGTTATGTTGTATTTAACCATATATTGTATATGTTGTGCATGCTGTATTTGAGAAGAAGCACATATTTCAGAAAAGTATTATATTTGAACAGAGCTTGAAAAATCTTCTACAATCCAGCCAACTCTTCCCTCTCCCTCTCTGTGTGTCACTTTGCCCATCATCTTTTTCCACTTGTTTTTTCTTGCTGCGTTTCCTTCCTCTCTCGCTCTCTGCTCTCTCCACTCAATGTCAATGTCCCGAATTCTGTTCCTATTCTTCCCTTTACCCTTCTGTCGCCTTCATCACTCTCTTCTACACTAT
This sequence comes from Ascaphus truei, assembly GCF_040206685.1. Taxonomy (NCBI): domain Eukaryota; kingdom Metazoa; phylum Chordata; class Amphibia; order Anura; family Ascaphidae; genus Ascaphus; species Ascaphus truei. The sequence goes on from NC_134491.1 coordinate 29,856,703, forward strand.
TTTTCTCTCCCTTTGCTCCCTTTATACTCTTAATGTCTCTCTCTCTCCCTCTCCATCCATCCTCTTCTCTCGTTTGCTCAATTTTCTCAACACCTATTCTCTCCTAGACCCTCTACAATCTGGCTTACGCACTGCTCACTCCACTGAAACAGCCCTCACTAAAATAACTAATGACCTCCATGCTGCCAAAGACAGAGGTCATTACACTCTTCTCATATTACTCGACCTCTCTGCAGCATTTGATACTGTGGACCACCCTCTTCTCCTTCACATTCTCCATACTCTTGGTATTCGTAACAATGCTTCATCCTGGATCTCCTCTTAACTCCCCCATCGTACTTTCAGTGTCTCTTTTGCCAACACCTCCTCCTACTCTATTGATCTCTCTGTGGGGGTACCCCAGGGCTCTGTCCTGGGACCTCTTCTCTCTTTACACACTCTCTAGGTGACCTAATCACATCTCTTGGGTTTAAATATCACCTCTATGCTGATGACACACACATTTCCTTTTCAACCCATGACCTTACACCTGCTGTACAGACTAAAGTTTCTGAATGTCTTTCTTACATAGTTACATAGTAGATGAGGTTGAAAAAAAACATGGGTCCATCAAGTTCAACCTATGCTAAATTTTCTGCGATATCCTGGATGGCCCTCCGCTAATTTAAACTTAACATGGAAAAAACAGAGGTCCTCATACTTCTTCCCAAACCTGGCCCTACTACATCCTTCCACATTACTGTTGGAAGTACTACCATTCACCCTGTAGCACAAGCACGCTGCCTTGGGGTCACACTCGACTCCTCTCTCACATTCAAAAGGTAGCTAAAACCTGTTGCTTTTTCCTCCGCAATATTAAAGATACGCACTTTCCTCTGTTGCTCGACTGCAAAAACTCTGACACAGACCCTCATTCTCTCCCGTCTCGATTACTGTAACCTCCTGCTGTCCGGCCTTCCTGCCTCTCACCTGTTTCCCCTACAATCTATCCTAAATGCTGCTGCCAGAATCACTCTACTCTTCCCTAAATTTGTCTCAGCGTCTCCCCTGTTGAAATCCCTCTCCTGGCTTCCTATCAAATCTCGTATCACACACTCAATTCTCCTCTTCACTTTTAAAGCTTTACATTCTTCTGCTCCTCCTTACATCTCAGCCCTAATTTCTCGCTATACACCATCCCGATTCTTGCATTCTGCTCAAGGATGTCTTCTCTCTACCCCCTTTTGTATCCAAGCCCTTTCCCACCTTAAACCTTTCTCACTGACTGCCCCACACCTCTGGAATGCCCTTCCCCTCAATATCTGACTAGCACCCTCTCTATCCTGTCTGATAATTTACACCTCATACGTAAACCTTGGCCCCTTGCAGACGCATTTACCAGAACGCCCTCCTACTGTCTCCGTACGTTCTTCCTACCAACCAATTAGATTGTAAGCTCTTCGGAGCAGGGACTCCTTTTCCTAAATGTTACTTTTATGTCTGCAGCACTTCTTCCCACTGTGTTTTTTGTATTATTTGTTATTTATATGATTGTCACGTGTATTACTGTTGTAATAAAGCGCTGTGTACATTAATGGTGCTATATAAATAAAGACATACATACGTCATATACACACACACAAACACACACACACACACACACACAACAGAAATAGATATGCCTAATGCCCTTACTTTTATTCATGCTGTGTCTGTAACTTCGTTATCCTGCCCAAGGATGTGTGGTTCAGAGATTCTCCTACATTTACTTGTTAGCTATTGCTCTTACCCCCTATTTTGCAATTCAGTTGAGGAGAACTGATGGGAGAAGTGTTCCATAGATAAGGGTCAATATGTGAGAAATGCTTTCAGAGTGAAGGGTAGAGACATGCAGGTAGAAAGGAGATTGCTTTGGTCAGAGTGTGAGGGAAGCAGCGGGTATAGCAGGACATTAGAGCCGAGATATAAATAGGGAAAAGGTATATATAGACTTCATACCTCCACACATCGCTGCCCTTTGAGAACATGGAGGAACGAATTACTTCTGGTGCCATCCAGGCGTAGGTGCCGGCGGCGCTCATCTTGGTGGTCCTGTGCCATTCCCTTGCCAGGCCGAAGTCTGTAATCTTTAAGATCTTGTTGCTGAGGTCACTATTTTCTACCATCTCCAGGATTAATACTGGCAGAGAAAAAAAGTGAAACTGAATATTCAAAAAGTACACATACATTTGTTGTTGTTATTTAGATAAGCAGAGGAAATCAGAGCAATACTGTATAGTGTAGAATATAATGACCATTTTAAATAAATAGGCAGTAAAATCATGGCCGTAGGGTTGCTAAGTAAAAAATGGCAGGTAATACCGGACATGTGTCCAGTATAACCTCTCTGACAGACTCTGACCTGCCCGGTTTGGGGCAGGGAGTGGGCTGGTGGATGGTGATGGCGGCCGGCTGGGAGCAGTAGATGCAGCAGCCTAGGAGAGCGGAGAAGGGCGGTGGGGCGGAGCCGGGAACCTGAAGTGTGTGAGTGAGGATTAGGAGTGTGAGGATTCGGTTGGGGGAGGGGTGTGTGAGGGAGAAATAGGATGGGGGTGTGTGTGACGATTAGGATGGGGGAGGGGGAGTGAGGATTAGGATGGGGGGGTGTGAGTGAGGATTAGGATGGGTGGAGTAGCAGTGGGGGTGAAGATTAGGATGGGGATGTGTGAGTGAGGATTAGGATGGGTGGAGTAGCAGTGGGGGTGAGGATTAGGATGGGTGGAGTAGCAGTGGGGGTGAAGATTAGGATGGGGATGTGTGAGTGAGGATTAGGATGGATGGAGTAGCAGTGGGGGTGAGGATTAGGATGGGTGGAGTAGCAGTGGGGGTGAGGATTAGGATGGGTGGAGTAGCAGTGGGGGTGAGGATTAGGATGGGTGGAGTAGCAGTGGGTGTGAGGATTAGGATGGGGGGGTGAGAGTGAGACTTTTCTCAAGCGCTTTGCACCCTTCACCCTTCTGTCCTGTAGTTTTTGAGAAGCCACCAATCAACCCTACATAGCCACCTATATGGAAAAAAGCAGACAGGCATAATCAAAGGCAAAATAGCCTAATCCAAGACAAAACATATGGAAAGCAACCCACAAAATTGTATTTTTTACTTGTGTAGAGCCACACAGTAAACACAGCTCTTTAGACAGATATTATATATATATATGATATAATAAAGGGCAGTCTGCACACAGCTGGATGAAATGCCTGGTAATCACGATAGAAAGACAGTGGGGTTTACATGGCCTCCGACCTTGCAGAGATTGTTGGACGCCAGGGAAAGGGGGGAAATGATGGGGACAGAAGAAGAGTTTTAGATATCCGATTAGAATACGTGCATCGCTTAACTCTTCCCGGGCACACTGCGCTGATACACACAGGACATTGATACGCTGCCACTAAGCGACTTCGCCTGAACATGCCTGCCATTGCCTCGCGTTAATGCCAACACGGCCTTTCCGGAGAGGAGATGGTGGGCAGGAGTTTATGATCTGATGCATCACAATTTGCACCCAGAACTGGTCACGTTTTCCTCTCTCTTTACATCAATAAATACACCGGGTTCAGGTGACATTAAAGAAGCAGCAATCACCATGTTTTATTGATTTATTTGAAGAGATCTCATATTGCCATGTTCCAATAGTTTATTTTTTATTTTTAAGATCTGATGCTCCACCTGGGAGGAGATGCAAGCGTTTTAGCCATAAAAGGTTTCGGGAGGTTAAAATAGCCCTGTGTAATCTAAAAATTGCCGTGGCAACCTCCGAATCTACAAATTAAACATATCATGACTTTTAAACAAAAAATGTTTGGACAAGTTTAGGGGGCAAGATGTACTATTATACAAGTTAAACGCATTAAAGGCTTCTGGAGGAGACGGCGGATTTAACCTTCACTCCGTGACCTGACCCATATGGCAAACAAAATGACCCAAGCTTCACACATCTTCGGCTGCCACAAATTAATGCCAATGATAAATTGTGCTCTGTGTTTTGGAGCTAATTGCACCATCTCATCATATCCCCACTGTGCACCCTTACAGCAGGTGGCAACTCCAGCCTTCAAGGTTTTATGGATATCCTCCTCAGTCAATGGGTGAGCCACCTGTGCTGAAGTGGGGATAGCCTGCTGGTGGCCCTTGAGAACTGGAGTTGGCCACACCTGCTTTAAAGCATATATGAATAACAGTAAAAAATCAAGTGCCACGTCCACTCTTTTACTGCTGCTGCTTTTCTTGGAATGTGAAGACCAGCGGCCCAGGCAGCGGACAGACCGTTTCCCACCATCTGATGCACACAGAAGCTGACTCAGCTAAGTAGGTATATAAAGCTCATCGATCAATTGGCAGTAACAATCACACAGGAGTCTCTAAAGTGTCTTACTAGAATAATCAGGGCTGGAAAAATGTCTCCCCTACCGGCACCGATCCAGCGTCGGAAGCCTCCTGTCCAACGCGGGGCGTCGGTGCAGAATAGGTTGCGGCTGCTGCAGAACGTCTTTGCAAGTAGTTTTCAGTCACCCCTCTGCTTCCCAAAGTTGTGTCCCACAATGCCTTACATAGAGCAAAGCATTATGGGGCGCAATTTAGGGAAGCAAAGTAGTGATTGACAACTCAGCTTCTGAACACGTGCTGCAGCATCTTAACATGTCCCCTCACTCCCACCCCAACTTTCCACTCGTCCTGGAAGTGGAATTCCAGAGGCAATGCATTGGAATCTTTCACTTAAAGTGGATTGTACAATGCTCTGAAAGCGTACGGGTAAACCCCTTGCCACGCAATGCGTTGCAGGCTCTCCTGGCACGGAGAGGGCTAAGGGATTAGCGAATGAATAATGTGATTTCGCCTCTCCGGTCTAGGTGCACTGGATTTCCTAGGCTCGTGCAGCCAAGCAATCATTCTCCTTGTCTGTTACAGAGTCACAAGAACACAGAGCTCTTGGTTTTCTGGCCTTATCTTTCCCACGAGCACAGCGGGCTGGGAATACACACGTGACAAGCTTTTGTTCTGCTGCTCCAACAGGAATGCTGAGCCCGCTCTCTTCCAACTGAAGACTGGGGGCATGCTTAACCCCTTCCGCTGCTCCGGTATCCTGCACCACACGGCTTTGCAAGATCATCTGAACCAAACACCAACACAACTAGGATCTTATAACGTCATTTCAATCTGAAAACCAGTAATATTTCTAATGTAGCATTGCGTACACAGCAGTACATACCTCCTACTTTGCTCACGCACCAGATTTCTATACCTAAATGCACCAATTGTACCCATGTCTGCCAGTGTGCGTTGGGAGAGGCACATTGTCTGCCTCCAGCTCCTGTTGTCTGCAGCTCGGTACAAAATTCATCTAATTAGAAAAGCCGGGAAGGTGCCAACTACACATACAAACAAAAAAAGTATATCCCATTATCAGCGGGAATTTGTCAGCACGCGTGTTCTGCGGAAGTAATACATTCTAAATGCGGATACGCTGAATCGGTGCAATGTTCTTATATTGAACTGCATATATTAACCCCTTGCCTGCCAGAAGGCAAGGCATTGAGATAAGGATGGCAGGAGGGGCTCGCTTGGGAGACCATTTTCATTGGCCATGTGTGGAGGGTCTGGTCCCTTCCCAACAGTGAAGTAGTTAAGGGCATTGAAAGGTTAAGAGCTGACACAGTAGACCATTCAAGCTCCTGGACAGCGCAGGAAGTCTGACCCCAGAAGATAACGGGTTTCCTGCGGAAAGGGCTCTGTGCTAAAATTACTAGTAATCCAGTAGCAAAATCCCCCTTTCCACTTTGCTGCAGCCCCAGTGAAACACACATACAGGAGATGCATGTAACAGGTTGTAATAAATTCTGTAACACGTGTTCAGATGCGAAGATGTTTTTAATAGCTTTGCAAGTGCATCAATATACACAGCAGATGCCTACATCAGGGGCACTAGATTTGAGGGTGCAGCAGTGATTGCAAAGCTGCAGTGAGCAAATTCTGTCTAAAAAGTATTTACAGTGCAAGTCAACGAGGATTTTTATAATTTTCCTCTCTATTGTTACTATGCACATTTGCACCGCAATTGTCCAAACTTTAAAATGAAAAAGTGACGAGCTGCATCCCAATCAGAATAAGAGGATTTGGGGACATTCTTGAAAATACAAATCGATTCGGGGGCCCATTTATAAGCAGTGTTACTCCAGAAGGTTCCTTCCAGCAAATGGGCTGTATGGCGTCTTCCAGCATGCAGCAGGGAAGAGATCTTATGGTGAAACACTGCTTGGTAAACATGGCCCATTTATGGACCATTCACAAGTATGGCGTCTTCCAGCACAGAAGGGATCTTATGGAGTAACACGGCTAAGTAAATATAGTCCTTTTGCTTGTGGATCACACTGGGAGCCTAAAGCAAACATCATCTGCCAATGTCTCAAACAAGAGGCGAGAGGAAGATGAAAAAGGTGCACGACTGCACTGAAATGTCGAACAATACAGTACATTTAAAGGTCTGATGATGCCAACCCATAGCTATTCCTGCATGATTGCATATATTTCATTAGTTATATACCCATGCATGTAAGAGGCAACAAGTGGCTTTGTATCTCAGGAAAGGTTCTCTCTAGTTAGTTTTCAGATCTGCATTCACTTGGAACATCCTCCTGCTCCTTCAGACTACAGCTTCATCGTACAAGCGCATGCAGAGCAGCGTTAAATAATTCAAATTGTACTAAGACCTGCAGAAAATGCAGGAGTCATCAGATCCTACATAACGAACAGGGACATCAATGATGCTATTCAGATACTCTGAAAAACGAAAGTCTTCACACAACCATCTGCCCTTCATCCCCAACTAAGGACAAAAATCATGCTGCAGTGTATAGTGATGTTGACTATATCCATTTACGATACGCCTTTTCCTTGTGAAAAAAATAGAACATTAGGTATCCTAAACACATATTGATTAGATATTCCACACTGATCACCCCCTCACCTTTAACCCGCTGTAATAACCAAAACAAAAGCATTAACCCACAATAATAAGAGTATTAAATGTTATCTGATTCTTTCTCTATATAAATAGAGAGGGCTGGAAGTCGTCATACTCTGCATTATTTTATACTGCAGTGTGAACTAATATATACATACACAGAAGCAGTGCAATTCCATGAGACCTACTGGCGTTGGAAGCCACTTTGGAACCCGAATGAACTGCAAGGCATCTTCCAACACCAGAAGGTGTCACCGAATAGCCCTACTTCCTAAATATGGACCGGGATCCGTCACTGAAAGGCTTAAAGGTCTCTCAAATTGTGAAATAAAGTATAAAGCATGGGAAAGGTGTTACACGACCCAGATCCACATAGCACCATTAAGTCACTTAAGATGGTTTTAAGTTAGGTTAACATCACGTTAGGCCCTGTGTATCTTCTAAGGACAATAACAATGTTAAATCAGATTTCTCCAGTAAAGAGCATAGCATTAACTATAACGTTAGTGACAATGACATGCAAATGAAGCATCGCCCTAAAGGCGCATACCCACAAAAGTGTGGGGACTTAATGTTAGGTCATACAAACACTTGAGGTCACTCACATCCTGCCCATGAAAATGCCACATTTAAGCATGAGTTCGGTAACATAGCGTTCTTTCCCTCGCCTCTCCTTTTCAGGAGTTAAATACTGACGATTCACCTGACAAAGTACGTAGTACGAAACGCGTCGTGGTCACGTGAGGCTGCCCTAGCGCGCTTGCCCCTTGGAGTAAGGCACCCACCAGGAAGTACCAGCGGTGATTCGTGTACCAAGGTGTAGCTGTAGTCCGGACCTTTAACATCATCAGCTCCCTCGGTGTCCCGTCTGAGACTCCAGGCTAGTGTTCCTTTCCCCAACAGTGGCCTTTTTTAGATCAGCTTTATGGTTTGTTATTTGAAATTATTGGGGTGTTTTTTGCTTTGTGTCATTGTGTTCATTTGATATAGTTCACAGCACATGCACTTTTTATATTGATCATTGCACTGTTTATGCCCCTTTACTGTGTATTTATTTTGTAGTGGTTAATTGATTTATCTTTGTGGGTTGTTCACTAATCACTCATCAGAGCATTTCTCACTTTAGGTGTATTTGCATTACACACATTGTGTATTGCATCTTGTTAGGATACACTGTTTTTTTTATTTTCACTGTATGCAATCTTAATCAGTTGTATTCATTATTCACTTGTTTCACAATTGGTGATTACATTTGGTGTGTTGTTATATTCACTGTTTATTAAGATTTTAACTGGTATTTTAACCAGATGATCCATTGTGATTTTATTAATTCTGAAATATTGAATGACCTAACCCCTGGTGCGCTGTGTGCATTCTTTTTGTGTGTTTGGAGATTTCCCTTAGGGGTTTTTCTCTTTTTAGGATATTACGGTTAGTGACTCCTGTGCACCTAGCAGCAAAGAGATTGACTTCAAGAGTTCATTCAAAACAGCACGAGCGCGGATTTACGAATTGAGTTAAATACCTATTTCTAGGTCTGGATCGGAGCAAACCCAACACATTACCGGAAGAGAACGTGACATTACGCGACAATAATGGGCCAATTATGAACTGCACATAATTAGCTTGGATGATACACATTAACCCGAGGGAACATAATGTCCATTCCTGTTTTAGGTAACGTCACGTTATAAGCCTAAGATTTAACAGCTTTGTTGACCTAGCCTGAGTATTCTGAATTTACTGCAACACCAATATTCCTCCCCAAGGGAAGATTAGCATCATATCACTGCATGGTGACCCAAGTGAGTACAGATGTAATCTTGCTTCCCTGTCTGCACAGCTGTCTTCAGCTGGACCTCTCATCCCACAGTAACGTCTCACTTCCTCGCATGAGGCAAATCAGAGGAAATCCTGCCAGGTATCTAATGGGCTTCCTGACCCTTATTACACTTTCTTGCAACAGCTGTCAAGGCCGTAAAGTTTTCATCCAGGCCTCTGTCATTCTAGAGTGCATGTGTCCTAAAAAAGTAGCAGTACTGAAACAACTACATTTATGAAACGTGACAATACATAAAGCTATATAAATCCTTATGCTACAAAAACAGAAATGAGTTTGCTACATCTACAGCAAGACCAGAACGGTGTGTACATAAAGAAATAGTGGTACTCTGCATTTGTAACTAAAAATGTAGTGGTACTCATGTGTGCCCGCTTGTAACATCAACCTTTAACCACTATTACCTAAAGTGTTTGGCACACACACACACACACACAAAATTCAGTGGATGACTGATGAGCAGTTACATGAGGGAATAGTGCAGTGGTTGAATCAGGTTCCAACCTGTGTCGGTTTTCCTTGGGCAAGTCTCATCAACTTCCTTGTGCTTCCAGGCCCTAAAATTAGATTGTTAGCTCTATAGGGCAGGGACTAGGGTTGGCCGATAAACAGGTACAGTATTCAGTAATATCGCGTTAACAATCTCCCGAAGTGCAAATATGGGAGATTAACTGTTATCGCGATATTACTGGATGCCGGCGGTCAATGGTACAGCTTTGAAGCTGCCGCTGTGCTGTCTCTCTCTGCCTCTCTATCCCCGAGTCTCCCTCCCTTCCTGCTTCTGAATGCAGACTCAGAAGGAGGGGGAGGAGCTTCAGGCAGCATGGGGAAGAGACCGGATGTGAGAGTAGCAGGCTGCAGCAGGGAAAGGTAGGAACTCCTCTCCTTACTTTCCTTTTGTTAAGCCCTCTATCCCCCCCACCCTACCCCTGGGACCCTTAACCCCTTCTTTTATCTCTGAGCCTTGACCACTCCCTCTAGTCCCTGGGCACTTAACCCCTTCCTCTCCATTTCTCATCCCTGGGACCCTTAGCCCCCCCTGCCATGCCTTCACTTCACCATTTCTCAACTACACTGCTCCCATCATCCTAATATCCCCCTCATCCCATCACTCACACCCTTTATGAAAAAGGTTAAAAATGAATTAAAACAGATTTTTCGACAATTCTTAAATGTTGAAAAATCTGTTTAATATATTTTCAACATTAAAAATGTTTTTAAATGGAGGGAGTATCTCAGGGTGAGAGTGAGGATGAGGGGGATGTTAGGGTGATGGGGGCAGTGTAGGTGAGGATAGGCGATGTGCAGACATGGAAAGGGTTTGGGAATGAATGTCTCTTTGTTCTAATAAATGTAAAGAAAATGTATTTATTTTGAGAAGACATTTTATTCAGATTTACTAGAACATTTTCAGTCTCTTATTTTAACAAATTTATTGTGATAGATATATATATACATATACTGCTACTGAGACTTACCTTGGTGTGGTTAGCAGGCTTATCATTATTTGATCAAATTATGTAACCAAAAGTCTCCTTTGTTTTACAGATTTAGTTTTCACTGTGAATATTTATTTGCCCATTTGTTGGTGGCTCGGTGGAGAAGCGCTGGGATTCACTGTCTGTTTTACACAAATGTATATGTATGTATGTATATATACAGCAGGGCCCCGGGTATACGGCGGGTTCCGTTCCAGGGGCCCGCCATAAAGTGAAAATCGCCGGAAAGCGGATCCGGCGATTTTCACTTCTCTGCATGCACAGAACGGCGTTTTTCGCCGTTCTGCGCATGCGCGGCCTATGGTCTGCGCGCGCAAACTACATTATGCGCGCGCAGATTGCGGTCTGCGCATGCGCAACTGCAATTTAAAGATGGCGGCCCCCTTCTTGGCGCCGCCGGATAAGCGGAACGCCGGTTAACGAAGCGCCGAGAAGCGGGGCCTTCCTGTATATATATATATATATATATATATATATATATATATATATATATATCGATAAATGTCTTAATATCGTTATCATGGTGAAAATATTGATATCGCACAAGCCTAGCAAGGACTCATTGCGCCTGCAAAAACGCTGTTTTCAGCGATGTGTACAGCGATGTGTACACTGTAAGCACCATATAAGAAAACTATTTTATTATTATTATTATTATTATACATGACAGCAACAGAAAAACGAAGGTTGCATTTTTTATTTACGACAAATTCTATGTAACATTATAATATTAAATTCACTGTGAATACTATTTAGTAATAGTTACTGCTCGGTTTTAATATGCAGTATGCTATTTGTCACCTTTAACATGTTCTTTCATGTGCCCTCCAGGGATTCTATCCTCCTATTTGATGCTGTAAACCCCTAGATGTTACATTGCAGGGTATAAATGGCTGCATTGCTCCCATACAAGTGTAGCCATGGCTGGTTCCTGGCTACCATTCTGCCCTCACTGGCATGCAAGTCCTGGTAAGAGCAGGCAGTGCCAGAACTAATCATGGGTTTTCCCCACACAGGCAGTCCCTTGAGTGACAGGGGAGGAGGTGCGACTAGGTATGTGTTCTGCCCAATCCTGGGTCCAGACCTAGTACCTTCCCCCTACTGTACTTAAGGGGGGTGCAACCCCAAATTCAGTAGCGTCTCTACCATTGAGAGAGAGAAGGTATCACGCAGGACCTGATCCTCTTCCTAAGGGGGAGAGTGAGTGATCACCTTTTCGCCTGGTCCTGCTTGAGGGCTTGGGAAGAGCAGGGACTGCTGCGGGGGCCCTTGACCCGTAGTGAAGGTCCAGGGACCATCCCAAGTTTGGAGACCAGAACAGAGACTGTATTGGGCAGAGGACTGTCGTGTGCTGTGAGTGTACAGGAATAAATCAGTTCCAGTTGAATATACCTCCTGCCTGGTGTGTGATCTTACTGGGGGGAGAGGTAACAGTTTCTACCGTACGAGATTGTCTCCATACATCTGGAGCTTACGGCAGGTGGAGGCGCTGTGTACCATGGAATAAATGTCGGGCTATATACCCCAGAAGCCTGTCCTGTAGTCCCCACAACCATTGGCGGACAACTCAGCATTCTGTAAGCCAACAGGTAGCATGCACCATACACCTGGTAACAGGGGGATCTCCCAGAGGGTGGGGGAATCACCGTTACACAAGTTACTTACCTGTTGCTTGTATTGTCGTTTATATGGATAGATGTGTATAAAGAAATATAAAATACATTACATTGCAAAGTGACTGATCTCTCCAGAATGATAAAGTATAAAAAATTCAATGAAATAGTGACCGCAATACAAAATTCCTGACATGGATTGTGTACTTACAGTACACCTTTCTGAAGTGCTGTGAGGATGGTACAGGCTCTGCAAATAAAAATACTTATTCAGCACTTCAGTGAATCACATGAAGCATTTGGCACCAACACAGATTTCTTTGCTAGTACTGGGATGAGATCTGCCTCCCTGTGAAAGTTACTAGCAGGAATTAATTAACAATGCTTTATTTTGTGGTGTAATCTGATGTTTTGGAGCCGTAACAAGGAGTGAAAACACAGAGAGGCTACACAATGCCTAGAGATGCAGGGGCCTATGCAGAGAGCAGCGAATTTTAAAATTGGCGAATTTATTAAAAAGTAGCTTTTTTGGAGAGTTTTATTCTCCATATGCAGAAAAGTGCGAATTCTGCTATGTTTAACATGGATGCGTGTGGCGAGTTTAAATTGGCGAGATGCGCGCTTCAGAAACGTGTAAAAACAAATTCGCGCCTTTTTTTTCCCTTTGCAATGGCCGCGAGCGGCAGCTTCTTGCCAGTTTTTTCTGGCGAGGCAAAAAGGAGACAATCGCGCCATTTTATTGGCGCGAACAGCCGCTAGATGCCGTTCGCGCCTCTCTGCATACGGATATTTTTAAAACTGGCGAGATTGAGGTTCTCGCCAGCCGCGAGGCGAGTTTTACAAATAGAAAAGAAAAATTGGCGCGTTTTTCGGAACTCGCCATTTTCTGCTGCTTTCTGCGCGATTTTCTCCAAAAAATGGCGAATTTCGAAATAGCGCTGCTCTCTGCATAGGCCCCGCAGTCCATTAAGCAACATATACAGTGGCGAGAAAAAGGTTGTCAACTCCAATGATAATTACGGAAATTCCATAGTTTTCCCATGATAACCTTCTTTTGCTCAATATCCAATAGGGTTTATATTAAGCAATTCCATGTCGTTTGAAACAAAATGATGTATGATAAAGAATGAGTAATTAAGAGTGAGGGAATGTGCAAAAGTAAGTGAAACCCTGGTTTTATCATCTCAATTAAAAGGGGATAATTAGAATCAGGTGTTTAAATAATTAGGTAGATCTTCAGGGGTGAGTTTGGGAGGCCCCACCCTATATAAAGATCAGAAACTTAGTGAGTTTGGTCTTTACCATACAGGTGTGTAGAAACACGTCATGCCAAAATCAAAAGAAATCTCTGAGGACCTCAGAAAAGCAGTTATTGATGCTCATCAGTCTGAAAAGGGTTACAGAGCAATTTCTAAGGATTTGGGGCTCTACGAATCCACTCTCAGACACATGGAGAAAGTTCAAGAACAGTTACTCTACCCAGTAGCGGTCCTACCAAAATCTCTCTAAGAAAAAACTGACAAATCATCTAGGAAGTCACAAAGAATCCCAGAGTAACACACAAGGATCTGCAGGCCACTCCCGCCTTGGCTAATGTGAGTGTTCATTATGCAACTATCAGAAACGACTGAACAACAATGATGTTCATGGAAGGATAGCCAGGAGGAAACCACTGCTCTCTAAAAAGAACATTGCTGCCCGTCTGAAGTTTGCCAAAGAACACACAGATGATCCACAATACTTCTGGAACAATGTTCTCTGGGCAGACGAGTCAAAGGTAGAACTTTTTGGCCTAAATGAGAAACGTTATGTTTGGCGAAAACCAAACACTGCGTTCGAACAGAAGAACCTCATCTCAACCGTCAAGCATGGTGGTGGTAGTGTGACGCTTTGGGGCTGCTTTGTTGCCTCAGGACCTGGACGGCTTGCCATCATTGACACAACCATGAATTCTGCATTGTATCAGAAGATTCTAGAGGGGAATGTCCGGCCATCTGTCCGTGAGCTGAAGCTGAAGGGAAAGTCGGTCATACAGCAAGACAATGATCCTAAACATACAAGCAGATCTACAAAAGAATGGCTGCAGAAGAACAAATTCTGACATGCGGGGGGAGAAAGTGACATAGGGGGAAAGTAACATGGGTGGGAGAAAACAACATAAAGTGGGGGGGAGAAAGCGACACAGAGGGGTGGGGGGAAGAGAGCGACACAGAGAGGTGGGGGAAGAGAGCGACACAGAGGGGTGGGGGGAGAGAGAGCGACACAGGATGGGGGGAGAGCGAGCGACACAGGAGGGGGGGAGAGAGATCGACACAGGAGGGGGGGGAGAGAGCGACACAGGAGGGGGGGAGAGACACACAGGAGGGGGGGAGAGAGAGCGACACAGGAGGGGGGGAGAGAGAAACACACACAGGAGGGGGGGAGAGAGACACACAGGAGGGGGAGAGAGAGCGCCACACGGAGGGGGGAGAGAGAGCGCCACACGGAGGGGGGAGAGAGAGCGCCACACGGAGGGGGGAGAGAGAGCGCCACACGGAGGGGGGAGAAAGAGCGCCACTCGGAGGGAGGAGAGAAAGCAACACGAGGGGGGAGAGAAAGCGACACGAGGGGGGTGAGAAAGTGACACGGAGGGGGGGAGGAGAGAAAGTGACACATTGGGGGGGGGGAAGAGATATAGCGACACGAATGGGGGGAGTAACATGGAAAGGTTTGGGTGAAATGCAGGGGCAGAGAGAGACACGGGGGAGGTTTGGGTGAAATGCAGGGGCAGAGAGAGACACGGGGGAGAGTAGGAGACTTGGGGGGCTCTGTATCTTCCTGATGCACAGAAAGCAGGAACGTTGCAGCCGTGAGCAGAATCGCCTTCCCGCTGCCCAGTCAGAATAACTGATTCACCTGTGCTGAAGCAGGGATATCCTTAATACCTGGCCTGTTGCTGGCCCTTGAGGACTGGAGCTCGGTCTAGGACATTTGTCCGCGATTCACCCGCCGCCGGAAGCTGCCACCACTTTGCTGCTAAAGTAATTGCCTTACCATAAAACCCCCTACAGTAAGCCCTTACCCAAACCCCTTAAATTAACCCCCTACCCTAAGCGCCAAGCATTGGAATGCTGTACAAAACAAATATAAAAAAAGCAAAAACAATGGGGCAAAGGTCTTTCAAATAGATTTATGCAGCAATATCTGAAACCTGCAACAGAAATGGGGGTGGCCTTTTTTTTATTTTTTAAAGCAAATCCTTTACACTGCATCTTTGTGACTAAATGAGCAAATAAAAAAAAACAGTCATCTTACTACCTATCCACCTAACCCAATCTCACTTCAACTTTGCGCTTTACCTTGTAACTTCAAAATTTACACCGCCAAATTGAAAAAACGTAATTATATTATCAAACTGGGAAGCCATACATCATTCTTCGTTCTTAGCACCAGACAGATAAAAGGCAAAGAGATTGCTCCTTTATCGGAAAGCTACAGAGGCCACACGGACATCCTTCTTCACCAAGCGCAGACGAAAGGCGGCCCACTCCGTAATTCCTTCACCTACGCAACAAGACCAATTCCAAGTTCAATACCGTGATGGTGGAGTCGTCATTCTCTACACCTGGAGGCTGAAGGACTCAGGGGACCTTCTTGACTTGCTTCCACAGCGGCACAATTCCCAACATGCCCTGCTTGATACCATCTCGAGAGCTCCATTGTTTTTGCCATTGATTATCAGGTACACTAGGGGGGGCGGTGGGTAATTTCTTTGGCCAACACACAAATCAAGACATTTATAAAACAGACACAAATGTACTTTTTCTTTGCATGCGTTTTCTTGGAAGTGTAAGCTCTTGGCTAACATTCATTCTAATGGGTCAGCACATATTTTCCCATTACGTATAATAAATATAATATAAATACCTCTTCTAAACAGTAATATGAAAAAATAGAAAAATCAAGTATAGCAACTTGGGATGCCCCTACATGGGGTCTGAAAAAATAAAAGGGAACAACAAGTGGGTGACAGGGAGACAGAAAAAACACCAGTCAGGAGATATAATGGCATGAAAAGAAGTCACGCACACTCAAAGGATAAAGCAATCAACAAGTGCCACTTAATGACTAAACGACGTACCATGGGATGCTGTTATGACTTCTTTAAGTCATTAAATGACACTTTTTGCTACTTTTTGATTGCTTTATCCTTTTGGTGTGCTCAACTACTTTCTCTCACCTTTTTCACCTCTTCTAAACAGCCACAGAAATACACACCTCATTCTTGTATTAGAATTATATCTATTATATCTGAAGCAGAGGGACCTTTCCACACCATGATTCGCCGTAGTTCTCTCCTAATAGAGCCAGTCTTTCCCCTCACAACGATTTTAAGACGGAATCCCATTTTTTAAAAATGTTTCATAAAACATATCCATTATAAATTGTATTTCTTCTGTCACTCTATTCATTTAAAAATCTCTCCCTCCAACTCTCTGATGGCGGGAGCATTTTTAGCTATCCATATATTCATTCTGATCTTTCTTGCTACCACCAAGATAGAGTTACGTATTTAGTCTGCCTTTTGTTGTGTTTTCCACTACAGCTGGAAATATTCCATAATAGAAAGATTTTCTCTCGTTATATTTATTTGAGATAGATAGATAAATCATTAATGATCACTTTCATAAGAAGAACCCTCTGGGATCGAAATGTGGGGATATGTCTGTATGATGGACTGAATAAACACCCTTTTCTTCTACTCCCTGTGCTGGTATTCTGATCACTTTGGTGATCATTAATTACTTTAATTATTTACCTTTACCGAGCACCCCCGCTCTCCCCCCCCCCCCTCTGCTGAGGTATTCTACCCAGCGTGTGCCGCCATTTCTTCTAATATTTTTATATATTTTATTTTTACTACTTTATTCCAATATTTTGCTATTTTTCTACAGCTCCATACGCAATGGAAAAAATCTGCCCTTTCATGCCAACACAATGTATATAAAAATTCTCCTTGACAGAAAAGAAGCAGCGCCCCTGAGGTCTTGTAAATCCAAATAATCAACATTTACTGTGGTGGGATCGACGGTAGGGTCCCCACTGGGGACTTTGCGAAGATACCACATACAGTATTGCAAAATTGCAATTATATTATAAAGCAGCTATATCCTTTACTGAGGAGTCACACCAAATGCCTACGCAATTGGGAGATGTACGCTCTATACCAGGGGTGGGCAACTTCAGTCCTCAAGGGCCACCAACATCTCAGGATATCCCCGCGTTAGCGCGTGACAATCAATCATCGGTCTTCAACTGCGCCACTCTCAGCACTAACTAACCCCAGCCCCCCGATCCCCGCCCAGCTGCACAGCTTCTCACACCAACACTCACATCTCTGCTCTGACTAGCCCCGCCCCCTCCAACTAGCCCCGCCCCCTCCAACTAGCCCCGCCCATGCTTCCTGTTCTCTAATCCAATCGCTCGACTCACTGAGCTGTGCAGCTGTCATTTGACAGGTCAACCAGTTCAGCAATCACTGCGCACAGGTGCTACGGGGGACATTTTAAACACCGGGATTTCCCCATCCCTGAACACGTCTGATTCGTTAAAATGTATTTTATATCCCCAAAACATATCAAACACTAAAATAGTGTGAGATAAATAGCAGCATATTGTTTGCAAATAAAACTGTTTTTATTCCTTCGTAATCCTTAAGTGTTCTCAGTTTGTTGGCGTTGGCACGTGGCTCTATCGCAGTGGCAAACAGCACAAGTTATATTGGACAATGGACAGCCTTGTCTTGTCCCCTTTTTATTTTATTTTGAAAGCGTTTTGACATGTACCCAGGAGCAGCGCTTCTTTAAAGATGCCACTTATCCCAAAAATTATTTCTAGGGAATGGCAAAGATGATCCTGTGTTATTAAACGAGCAATCCCAGCAATATCCGACACGTGGTTTATTTTTTAAATACTGTAAATCAGTTCTGAAGTATTAGATAATACTTAATGCCATGTTTAATGATTGTTCATACACTGAGCACCCTTTGATTTCTAGAACAGGATTTAGCCACCTCCTCAGCAGCGCAAGATCTTTGTAACACGTTTCCCGTTTGGGACAGTTTGTTGCCAATATTCCCAGCAGTTTGAGCTGCAAACTGTAATAAATAATGTTACCGTAGTAATATCAGGATACATTGTAGCTGCTGTGGTACTGTACACTGACTGAAGGATTGATTGAGACTGACAGGCAGCCATTTAGTGAACCCTGGGAAGCAGGATCTTTGCTATATTAAAACAAACAAAAAAGGTTTCATTTATTTTTCAATTTCAAGTGCCGCTTGGTTTGCCTCTTTCGATTGGAAGTATTTCAGCATCTAAACTACAAAACTCCTGGAAAAGTTTTTTGCTTTTTGTACATGTTGGATCGCAGCTAATACTTTCTTTATATTACCAACTGCATTTCTCCCGATATAATCGTTCTTTTATATTTTTTTTTTTTAAAGAAGTAGAAGTGACGGTCCATGCTTTTGAAGGAATAATGATCTCCCCACAGACCGGTTTTGTGCTTTGTACAGACATTATTACAGCGTAAAACCTTTCACGGCCTGATGGCATTAAGTTGCCAAGCCTTGCAAGCTCCGGCAGTAATAAGACGGTGAGGCCCAGACCTAAAAGAATGGAACCTTTTGAAGTGACTTAGAGAGTGTTCTTTTGTACGGCCCATCACCGGGGCTCGTTACTGCTCCCCTGTGCATCTTAACCGGCATTTAATTAAAAAGTCTGCAATAAACCCTGACTTGATTGTGTGCTCTCAGCAGAGCGCTGCCCAGAGCAGCAGGGGAACTGCTAGACTAAAATCATTGCTTTCCAAATGCTCTTCATGCAACAGACTTTGCTCAATTCCATTTACTACAACTTACATTTATTATTATTGTGTATTTGTAAAGCGCCGACATATTCCGCAATACAATGGGGGTGCACAGATCTGATAGTTACATGCAAACAGATACAAAGAGGTAATGAGCACCCTGCTTGTGAGATCTTACAATCCCTTTAACAAGCTACGCTTCTCTTGCAGAATGGAGCGTTCTGTACAGGACGTGCTCTGTAGCTTGAAAAATGCTTCATGTACAATCTAAAATTCCCTGCACTTCGTGTCAAGGTAACATGTTAAGGATCTCTACTTCCATAGGTCACGTTTACACCTACACGGCTGTCTTAGATGCCTAAAAAAAAACTGTATGATACACCTTTCACATAGGCTGTGTTGTGTGCATGAGGCTACAACTGCGGGAGAAAAAGAACAGCGCCTGCATTCACCCCCATCAGAGGCAGAGCGGTCAGGAACCGCAACGGCATGCACCGCCATCGGAGGCAGAGCGGTCAGGAACCGCGACTGCATGCACCGCCATCGGAGGCAGAGCGGTCAGGAACCGCGACTGCATGCACTGCCATCAGAGGCAGAGTGGTCAGGACCGCAACGGCATGCACCGCCATCGGAGACAGAGCGGTCAGGAACCGCGACTGAATGAACCGCAACTGCATGCACGGCCATCGGAGGCAGAGCGACGTGTTCCCACTCTGATCTCTAAAGTCATGTGCAACAATACCTTGCATCGCACTTTGCAAAGCATTGTACGACTTCAGAGAGTAGAGCGGAGACAAACAGCTCTGTCCTATCTCTTCCGTAATCGTACCTTTATCTGAGGCAGGACTGTCAATCAGGGCTCTGCTCTCTCAAGTTGCACCCCGCAATGCTTTGCAAAGTTATATGCCTTGTGGGGCGACTGTGGAGAGCAGAGCAGTGATGGTCTTCCCGGGCTAAACCCTCCCACATCGAAGGCAGAGCTGGCAATATCATTCAATATCATTCAAAATACTCCAACACATTTTCTACTCAATAGAAAAAAAAATCTAACCCAACCTCTGGGTTTTTCTATAGGTGCAGCTAAACGCCTTCATTTTATTGCCTCTATCCTGTTGATGATCAGTTCCTGCTTGGACCTTGAGGTATAAGGTAGAGAAAACAAACCATAGAAAAGACATGCTAATATTCATATATATTGTAATCATGTGTTTCTCCAACTTCCACGGTGGTTCTATTACCACCAGGTCACACCTTCGTCACTGACATGTACTTGCTACTAGCTTTGAAAGATGGGGGAAATTACTACATTTTCAAGACACCATATTTTTTTTATTCTTTCAACTCAAAAATTCTGAATGGTAAATTAATATAGGTTATATATTATGTTAAATAAAAAAAATATATATAGGTTATTCATATAGGTTATATATTATGTTATATATAAAAAATATATAGGTTATAAATTGTTATATCTTATATGGTTTTTCATATAGGTTATATATTATGTTATATGAATAACCTAGGGGTCCCGAGAGCTAAGAATAGCAGAGTTCGGCTGAAGACCACCCCCCCCCCCCGATTCCAGAGAAAAATAAATCCAAAAATAGGGGAACTGCTGCTTTGTGAATATTTTGCATCAAACAAAGCAGTTATTCAGTATTCAGATGCCGTCATTAAAACCAGCTTTTTTCCCCATTCCCTCCCCCCGCATCTTACTTACTGTTGCTAGACTTCAGGTCACGGTGTATGACCGGCACTATAGCTTCATCGTGCAAATAATTCATCCCTCTGGCGATCTGAACAGCCCAATTCACCAGGATATCAGGTGGAATCTTCTTCCCAGCGAGCACCCTGTTTAGCGATCCTCCCCGAGCGAACTCCATGATCAAGCACAGGTTGGGTTCCTTCAGGCACACGCCCCTCAGAGCCATAATGTTCGGGTGCTCAAGCATTGCAAAGAGTTTGGCTTCCTGCCGGACGTTCTCAATGGTCTGGCTGATGTCTTCATCGGGGTCATGGCGGGCAGCTTTGACGGCCACCTCCTCTCCACTCCAAATGGCGCGGTACACCTTCCCGAAGCCTCCGATCCCAATGATTTCCTCCAGTGTCAGCTCTGAAAAGTCGATCTCTAGTACTGAAAGGTGTTCAGAGAGAGAGATAAAGAGGTGGGAGGAAAAGAAAAAAAGAACTAGTTGATTTCAGATTACTTCAACCATCAGAATTAATTACACTTAAAGATGCAATTCCATCTACTCTAGAAGGTGGTCTTCTTATCAATAACAATCCTTAAAAATCGCAATCAACTCTACTGAAGATAAAAAAAGAAATGTCTTTATTTTTACCATTGCAAAGTAATTTTGCTGCTGTCTTTGGCAATCCTACCCTTTTTTAATTTTGTAGTTGAATTCTGGAGATATCAGTTGTGAAAAATTTGGCTCCGAGGGAGGTTAAAATTTACACTCAAAACAAAAAAAGGTTACCATGGTAATAGTGGTTGTCAGAAAAATAATAAACAGATGAAAACTTAGCAAAAAAATTAAGGCTTTTCAATAGATAAAAAAGTTAGAAATAAATCAGCACAATGGGAAGTATCAAGTTATAGTTTCACTTAAGTACACTAAGTTCAGTACAAAGTATTACAATGTTCAACCCGATTCCTGTAGTACATACCGAGAACGCGAGCGCCGCTACTTCCTTGTTGTTTTAAACCCCCTGCATCATGGAAGCAAACAGAAAGAGGATGATGATGCCACTTCTACTGGCCTGCGCACTGGAGGAGATTTATACCGCCATTTTGTTTCCCCTGAAGGAGACGGTTCTCGTGTTACCTTTACAGGTATGTATCTCAGGAACCAAGGGCCCCCCCAGAGATAAATCAAACAAAACCAGATTAGGGGGAACTGCTGCTTTAAAAAAAAACAGTCAGCCTTCACGGTCAAAACCCATGTGGCTGAATGAATTAAAGGTCAGTGCCAAGCAGTTGGCTTTGAGCACAGAAATGCTGACACTGCACACACAGATAGTGCTGAATGAACAGCTCCAAAAACATGGACTTCTGTTAATCACGATTCCACAGTGGACCTTATTGAGTTAAAGGTGCAACATCCCGAACATTATCTTGGTTCTAATTAAGTAAAAGCACTTAGGTACGTGACCTTCTCTACAGTTTTCAACAACGTTTTCATAAACCTTGCTGAATAGCTGTGCTAACTGCAAATAGTACTCACAAACATCCTGACATTTATGTAATTTTTATGATGGAGGCAAGTAACCCTTTCAGTTCCAGAAAGACTAGTTCAGCGATCAAATGGCCTTATCCGCCCCCTTCTTCGGGAATATAATAGGAACTGATCGTTCCTAAAAATAAGCAAGAAAAAAGGGAAGATGTTCAGGGCAAATCATAAGCGGAATGGGACTTTTTGACAGCGACCAAACCGCTGACGGTGCTCCACCGCATTGAAGTCGCGGAGAAAAAAAGTCACCGCTGGACACGTCGACGCTACTTCACAATTCGTCTCTGCTGCCATCTTTAAATGTTCCCCTTTGTGCGCCCATTGTGAACGCGGTCCCGGCCGCTGCTCCTAATGTGAACGCGCACGCTAAGTAGGACACTCAGCGCACCCTCTCAGCAAACGATAAGGGCCCTGATACATTTCCTGAACATAAGGGTATACTAAAGGCTATACAGCAGCAATTCTACGATCACACATATCACTAAACCAGCTATGTCAGATAAAATAGTTGAAAGCACATTAGAATCTTTTAGCCACAATAAAGCTCATCTTTCATGTTTAAGCTTGCTCAGTGACATTTCCTTGTTACACCCTACACAATTTCAATAAGATATTTTGCATTGATTTTACCAAGTATGCACAAAGAGGCAATATTCTGTTTAAAAAAAGTTAACCCACTGCTATGTATCATGATTTTAGAGTCCCTGTCAATGTTTATAATTAGCTTATACTTTTTAGCACGCATCAAAGCCAATCCAATTTGCGCTAATACAAAGCAAACTCCACATGGTTGCTATTCTATATGTATTCCTTCGTTGGTTTGTAAAATTACAAGGAACATAGTGGATTAGAGGGCATTTTCAGAGCCAATGATCAAAGGAATAAGAACAAGTAAAATAAGGGTCATGATCTTCTTATATTATGCTTATTTGACCAAGATCATTTAGGCTGTCAAATCTTTCCTTTTGCCGACCAATTCAATGATTATTTGTAGGACTACCAAACATATTGGACTATATTGATCAACAGAGTGAAATATCTGTGTAACATAACTTAGAAATCTGTATCTATGAGGCAGTCACTGATTAATTGGCCGTAATATAAAATACAGACTGAAGAAGACATCAGCTTCAATGGATTTGGGGGACCACCTCTAGTTTCCAGGGACCTCAAGTAAACTAGAGTCTGTCCAAAACAATCGAATTGATTGGCCCAGGGAACTCTATTGCTGCCTTTCTACTAGAAGCATACCGGTTCAGAAAATATTTTCTGGTCCTGATAGCCAGTGAATGATGGCAAGGCCATGCAATGTACCCCTTATTCATTGGCTCTCTGGCAATGAGTGTGCTGGTGATCATGCTGATTTCCTAACGCTCCAGGAGTGTGCTAGTGTATAGTTCCAGAATAGATGGGACAATGGTTAAAAATGAATTTATCAAATAAAAAGGAAAGTTAAAAAAAAAATCCTTTAAGAAGATGGGATTGCTGCTTTATAGTCTGATAAACAGGACCCTAATAGATCAGGAGTGGCCAACTCCAGTCCTCAAGGTACACCAACAGGTCAGGTTTTAAAGATATCCCTGCTTCAGCACAGGTGGCTCTCATTGACTGAGCCACCTGTGCTGAAGCAGGGATATCTATAAAACCTGACCTGTTGGTGGCCCTTGAGGGCTGGAGTTTCCACCCCTGTAAAAGATCATATTGGTTATAGCTGGATCTATACAGCAGTTTTGAGAAACCTCTGCTTAGTAATTCAAGATATATTTAAGCCTGTGTGTGCCGGAGGGAGCACAGCCCCAGAGGGCCACAGCCCCTGGCATTTAGCGCCCAGAGGAGCGGTCACGTTATCCCGGCCTCGCTGACGTGAACGGAAGAGATGGGAGTCTCCACTCCTGTCTGCCAGATCACGTTCAGTGCTCAATAGGAGCGACGAACGTGATCTCCCCTAGAAAAAACAGCTTAAAAAAGGGAAGGAGCTGTTCCTCCTACTTGTCTTTATTTCTTTTAATCCACCCCCACTGGTGGGTTCCCTGAACCAAACACCACTATTTTAAACTCTGGGGACCCCTGGGTCTGGGAGATGCTTACCGGTGAAGTTACCCAGTCAAAATTTCCCTTACGGGAAACAAAATGGCTGCCATATTTCAGGTCAATAGGAAGCGCCAACATCATCGGTTGTGACTTCCTATTGGCTGTGCATTCAAATCCCCTTTGAAAATGAAGTAGTAATACCCGTATCTCGGAAACCAGGGGGGCTGAAAATAGTACAGTTCAGCTCTGCAGGACCCCCAGCTCCAACCCTGGTAAAAAAAATAAAATAATAGAGGTTAGGGTGGATTGCTCTTTTAAAAGTCATGACATAACCTCTATGTCATGGGGTCCCTGGGGTGCCAGACCCCATGATGTGGTGGCTACGTCATGGGGCTCTCAAGGGGTTAATAACTCCGAAAAGTTTGGCTAAAATACTGAACTTTTGCATCAGATAGAACAAGATCATGTAATATATACTGTACTGTACCTACTGCTTCTTTAGAGAATAATTAGTGGTTCATGTGAAGAAAATGAAATTATTAAAAGTTTCAAAGTTGCAGCAACCTGGTCTGGCCTTTAAATAAACCCTCAAAACATCTATAAAATGATGGTAAATTTTAACCAATTCCCCAAAATCTTGTTTTACAGCAATAAAGTAAACAAAGAGAGAATTTCACACTCATATATAAATGACAAGGGGGGCAGTCGAGTGGATTTTAAGGGATGTCAAAAGACGAAGACGACGACCAAAAGTAAGATGGGAGGATGAAATCAGAAAATGTGTTGGAGCAACGTGGAAAAGAGAGGCTGCAACCGCAGTACCTGGAAGATCCTTGGGGAGGCCTCATCCAGCAGTGGGGAGACAAGGGCTGAGAATGATAATGAGAGATGTGCCTAAAAGTTCACCGCTGGAGACAGAGTTGTGCCTCGCTCCCGCCGCTGTCCCACGCTTCTCCGTCAGTCACTGTGACCGGCAACAGTGCAACCTATCTTGCATTAAGCAGGGTAGGTTGCGTGCTTGCCGGTCACCAAGATGTCTGTGACAGTCAGGTCAGTGAGCACTGTGCTGTGGAGTCGGCGGTAGCAAGGCACGAGAGGGGTTGGCGGAGGGAGCCTTTCGTGAGTGCCAACCCGTTCTCAGAACTTGCAGCTGGAGGAAGGGGAGGAGAGTGTGTGTGTGTGTGTGTGTGTGTGTGTGTGTGTGTATGTCTGTGTGTACACGCATCTGTGTGTGTCACACACTAACACACAAAGCCGACGGAGGCCAAAGTCTGGCTCCTAAAAATCTGGGCTGGCTCCTTTTTTTTTCTTCTTTTTTTTCCGTCCACCCCTGACATTCATACAAAACATACATAACAGTTAATAAGGAAAAATCTGCGTAATCCAACATATTAGCCACAAGATCAATATTTCTCCAAAACAGAAAACTATTTCACAATACAGTATGTGATTAGGATGAAAATACAAAGTGACAGTGACTTGCTAAGGAATAAGAACTCTGGACCAACACACTTGGGTCCACTGTTGGTTCAACGGTTAGGCCCACATCTACTAAGCATGATTCTGCCATAAAGCACCTTCTTGCACTGGAAGATACCTTACTGCCTATTATAGTCAATGGGTCTTGGTGCTATATTAACTAAGCAGTCTTATTTCATATGGGCCCTAATGCTTACAGCTGTTGGACATACATTAACTGCAGGTCCCTTCAAACACAGGTATCAACTGCTCGAAGCTATATAATGTCCTTGCCTGCCCTGGACAGGTCTATCATAATGAGGTCACAACACAACAGCACACAACACTTGTTAAGACCACCAACATATTTTTCAAAGATATTAAATGTACTCCAATATATTGCTCGCTCAAATACAGCTGTCCTGGTTGAGCTTTTCACAAATTTGGTACCTTTCCAACTAATCTACTGATTTTAAATAGGAGACCATGTAAAGATATAGACAAAAGCTGTTGGCCTGTAAAATGCCCCATTCTGTACACTGCGCAACATCCTGCTAACGTTTTCATTGTTTATCTTACAAAGAAGTATTAAATGTGACTTCCTGAAACACGGCCCAAAGGGGTTAGCCCCTTCAGTGCAACAAGCAAAGGGATTCCATGCAGTATTTAATACTCCTAAGCAGCCCAGAGGTGCTTTCTTTTGGAGAAGAGGAATATTGACCCAGTGGCCAGTGAAAATAATGGTGCCGAGCATAAATACAGGGCAGAACAGTCCCCCTACTGTGAGGGGCTTATTCAGTAAGCTGCGATAGTGTCGATTGGTCACTATTGCTTGGAAACTTTTATTTAAGTCAATGGGAGTTTGTGTGATAGTGTCCAGGTCGGCATTATCACAGTTTAATGAATAATCTGCAGAGTACCCTGAAACCCACACATCACTCAATTCCAGACACCTTAATAATAGCCCAGTACTTTTCAAAGTGGCACCCTGGGGGTAATTAGTAGCCGGTGGTCATGTTGTTTTATAGCACGTTGCCTGCGAGTTCTGATAGCTGCCAATCAAACTCAGAACATGATGGTCTGCATTATCAAAACCTATGGGCATCCACCAGTCGAAAAATTGCACATTTAAAAAATACAGTATATTTCGGCTTCAAGAAAAAAAAAACATGAAAAAAAAAAAAAACAACTCCTTTTGGAATAGTACCATTCATGGAGCATTACAATAAACTTTAAAAAAAATATTTTCAGTATCACTACACCTCTCTAATTATCGACACTATACAAAGTCATGCAGGAAGCCTCCTACAGAATGACATTTTACCTCCACCCATTTGTAAACAATGAGTGTGAGAATGTTATGTCATGTTGTTCACGCTCTATAGGGTGACTTATCTTATTGCAGGCCAATAGGTAGCATTGCTGCTAGTGCTGTTCATGGAAATCTTTGAGGCATATATTTTATGATAGTACCAACATATTTAATCATGCCCTTGAAATCATGTTTCTGCAGTGATAATACAACCCCTCTGTGGTAAGGTGTTAATAGCAATATACTCAGGAGTACCATCTATCCACAAGGGTGGACAGGTTTGAAGCGTCATAACCTTGGTTAAATTATTGTACCAACCTGTACATAATGCATAAAAATGAGCGTGTCGTCTCTTTATGGGGCAGAGACTTGTGCATGGAAATCTCTACATGCAAAAATGAGTACCCTGTATCACAGCATAAGATAAACATTATTATTGTATTCAAAGCAGTGCCCTCTCCCATTGGCCTCACAATGTACCCCCTCCCATATTACATTATATGGTGGTGAAATAATAACAAGGAGAGTTTTCCATATCCTTGTCCCAACTTCTCTATATATCACCAAAAATATTTACACTGAGATAAGGTAGCCCCATGAAATGAAAAGGCAGAGTTGCACTGCAGTTACCCGTATTCCAGGTAACCTAACTTCCCCATATACCCCCACATTCTCTTACACTGTATGGCTGGGGCTGGGTAGCAAGGTAGCTCTTCTGCCCTTTTGCCCTGCAGTTTGCTGGAGAAGCTCTGTGTTGTGGTCACATAGTTGCTGGGGAAGATGCCCACACGGTCTTGGATCTTCCCAGTCCACCAGCCCTCATCCCCTGATACCCGAGAGTCCTTGGAGAGCACCTGAACCAGGTCCCCGAGACGTAGGGTCAGCTCATCCTCTGCAGAGGCCTCATAGTCAAATACAGCTGTCCAGTAAAAAGGGGCAGCTTGGGAGCAGGAAGGCTGCTCCTCAATGACCCCTGCAACTCCGCCATCATCATCTTCCTCCAGAAAATCCTGTCTAGTGGGAGTTCTACCTCTGCCCTCCTCTTCATCTTCCTCTGCAACCAAAGGTACTGGTAGCACTGATGCATCTGCTGCTCCTCTAGTAAAGCCCAGAGAAGGTTTGATATTGCCAGACAGGGAGAGCAGAGATCTGAGGGGCTCCATTGAAATGATCCATAGGGGAGGCTTGGGGGATTGAGCTTTGTGCTCATGCACGGACACTTTTGGAGGTGGAAACAACTACACAAAAGCAGCTTCAGGATGACCAAGCGCAGCACAGGTCAAGGAGGTCACCTCTACCGAAAGACTGCTTCACCCAATCAGGGTCCCAGGTAACGTGTTACCTCTACAGAAAGGGGTGAGAGTCCCAGTCTATGCACCACAGGAGGTGAGGGCAGAAAGTGAAGTACCAGCGCATTCAGAACCAGAACTGACAGGGACAGGTTCTGCAGCAGCTCAAGGTATTTCAGAAGCAGGATTTGAAGAGAAGGGGTTTATTTGGTCAGGCCTCCTGCTCTGAAACAGAGGAGCTTTCTCCAAACCAGGAGATTCAAAAGCACCAAATATTACTGCAGAGCCAACACATCAATCAGAGAGAACGCCTGGGGATCCAGGGCTTGCAGGAGAGGGTGGTCCAGCATGAGCTTGTAGGCAGAACCAGGGCTTGCAGGAGAGGGTGGTCCAGCATGAGCTTGTAGGCAGAACCAGGGCTTGCAGGAGAGGGTGGTCCAGCATGAGCTTGTAGGCAGAACCAGGGCTTGCAGAAGAGGATGGGCCAGCATGAGCTTGTAGGCAGAACCAGAGCTTGCAGGAGAGGGTGGGCCAGCAGGAGCTTGCAGGCAGAACCAGAAGTTGCAGAAATAGAATCCCCAGCAGAACCAGGACATCCAAGTAAGTAAAGTCTGCAGAATCAGGAGGTCCACAATAACTAAATGCTGCAGAACCAGGATGTACAGGATAACTACCGTCTGCAGGGGCAGGAGGTCCAGCAGAACCAGAACTCGCAGAATCAGAAGGTCCAATAGAACTCGCAGAATCAGGAGATCCAGGGGGAGTAAAAGGTTACAGAACCAGCAGAACCAGAACATGCAGGCTTACAGGACCCAGCAGGATTAGAGGTGGCACAATCAGGTGATCCAGAGGAACCAGAACCAGGGCGGTCCTGACGTGAGCGCTCGTTCCGGTCCGGCCACTCTCCGCGCCGGCCAGCTGCAGCGGGTCAGTTCGCACCCCTCTGTGCCGCTGCCCCCTGCCCGCTATTCCCTGCCCGCTGCTGCCCTGCCCGCTGTCCCCTGCCCGGCGCCCCGGTCCCTCTCAGCCAGAGGGAAGGAAGCGAGCCTACTGCAGCCGCTCTTCTCTCCCATTGGCTGACGAACCTATCCATCAGTACCTGTGCTAATTATGATTGGAGGAGAGCCTGGGTTATATCCCATACCCTCCCAACCTATTGTTCACGCCCCCCCCATCTCAAACCTGCTGACCCGCTCTCTTTTTTTTTTTACACAAAACTTTAATAAGGTGTAAACAATAATGCAAAAACATGAGACAGGTTTTATCCAGGTGTACCACAAAGGGCACACATACTATAACATACAACTTACTAACATACTATAACACACATAATGTAATATAACATACTATAACATACATACTATAACATACTATAACACACATACTATAACATATTATAACATGCTAAGTAATAACATACTATAACATACTACAACATACAATACTATAACATACAACATACTATAACATACATATTGTAACATACCACAAAATACTAAAACATACTATAACATACATACTATAACATACATACTACAACATACATACTATAACCTACTATAACACATACTACAACATACTATAACATGCATACTATAACATACCATAACATATTATTACACTGTAGGGAAAGAAGTACAATACAAGGAATCCATATACAGTACAGAAGTGTTCAAATGTCTGCTCAGTAATATTAGTGAAACTGAGTGTCACTTATTCGGAAAAGGTCTCACTTATTACCAACATCAGGGAATGGAAAGACTTACTGGAATCCCACCAAAGTATTCTATTCAAAATGCATTTATGATCCAGTACCTTCAAATCTGTCATTGTAGTCCTGGGATCATGGTAGCTCTTAGTTAAAAATGCAAATGAGAAATGGTGTAGAAATGGTGAAATGAAAAAGGCAATATAGAAAAATAAATCTATTTGAGTATGTTATTAGTTTATTACTGAAAGATAAATACAGTAGAAGTTACAGTAACAAACCAGGAAACTAAGCCTGAGGTTAAGTGGCTGCTGCATTCAGGAAATGTCCCATTGTTAGCAGAAAACTAGGCTTCCTATTGGGTGGGGGATTGTGTCAAGCTGAACATGAGAGCAGCATATAAGACATTATAGTTACATAGTTGCATAGTAGATGAAGTTGAAAAAAGACATATGTCCGTCAAGTTCAACCTATGCTAAATTTAGATAACAGATACTTCATGCTATATTTGTATTTACCGTATAAAATTCGGGATTACGGCTTTCAGTGTTCATTTTTTTTCTAAAATCAGTGTTTATTTTTGCTGTTCCGGTGTTGTTTTTATTCTGTTTAAAAATCAGTGATTATCAGTGTTAAAATGAAACAAAATTAACACACATCTGATTTTAGTGTTTATCGCTGCACTCATTGTACTTTCCATACAAAAATGTAATTTGCGTTTGTTTCCTACCTGTGGCTGGACTACTAGAGGAAGTGGACCTAAATAGGAAAGGATGCTTCATTTTCCTTTTTTATCAGTTTCAACTGAAAGTGCAAGATGATCAGTCAGTGGTGTTTTTCGGTTAAAACCAAAAACAGGAATCCCTAATTATTAAACAATGGTGAGTGTATACTACTTGAAGGGACCAAGTTCCCGTAAAAGGTTACCATTTATTTCAAGACCTTAAAAAAGTTATGGTGGGTAAAAAAAAAGTGACAAAAACCCTCCACCGTATAGTAAATAAAAATTCCACTTGTGGCTACATTTGCATGTCTCAGACAGGTCTGCAACCCTGCCCTTCCCCATTATCGCTTAGCAAACAGTGCTTCTACTGCAGCCCGGGATTCTGGGTAATGACATGCAAATGAGCACACTGTGTCACTGTTTACTTTTTATCCATTTATCTCAACAACAACACGTCAAACACTGAGACCTCCGACGTGTTTCTCGCCCTTTGGTGCTTTCTCAAGGGCCCGTAACACTGATTTCTTTATTTATCTATATTTACTGAAGTCTGCTATCTGCAAAACGAGTGCAAAAGGTTTACACCAGATATACCAGGTGAAAATAGCCCTTTCTTTGTAAATATGGTGCTGTTTATTGCACTGGTCTTGCTCCAGTTCCACCACCTGTAGATGTTAGTCAATACCTCTCTGTGCCTCTCGACACCAGCAGTTGTCTGGAAAGGTAGTTGTCCCCCCAAAGCAATAACAAAATAGACTATTTTTTTTTTCTTGTTAAGAATTCAATAGAAGTAGCCGTGTTATTCCTGTGGCAATAGTGCAAAATAAATGTACTAGGTACTTTTTTATTTGTTCTAACAATTTATATTTTAGGACAAGCTTTCGAGAGTTCTGTCTCTTCCTCTGGTCAGTATTTCTTGACCTGAGGAAGAGAGGAGAACTCTCGAAAACTTGTAATAAAATATCAATTGTTAGAACAAATAAAAAAGGCATCACCTAGAACTGAGGTACTCATTTATTTTGCTTGTTAAGAAAGATGTTTGGAATCTTTTTACTGCCAGGTGGTCACAAACCTGCTTCATTCACAGTCAGGAAGGTAAATCAAGATTCCTAAAGCCAAGGCAAACATGAATAACAATTATCAAGAAAAATGATGGGCAGGTGCCTCTTTAACTATAGCATTAGTATGTAACACCCATGAGACTACATTTTGAAATGGGTATAAGTTACCATTTATAGTCCTAACCAGTGGTTAATCAATCAACTATCCCTGGGCTGGTTCTGAAAAAAAAAACTTGGAGGCCCCATGCCTTACTGGTCCTTCTGACAGTCAAAGAGTTAAAAAGAAATTAGAACTGCAAACTTGTAATTAAAAAGTAGTGGATTGTAATTAAAAAAAATTAGCAGCACTCTGCACCCCTGAGTACCGTTACTCTTCGCTTACTGCCCAAGAACCTAAGTATATGTTAATATGTGGAAGATTTATAGATGTAGCCGGCTTCATTGTTCTTTCTGGGGGGATGTAATAAAATAATTATATTATTATGTTGTGATGTTGTTCACCACTATTGCCATTTAATTGTATCGAAGCTCTGTGATATTCTGTTTTGTAACAGAATATGTTGTGTTCTCAACAATGTCACCAGCGAAATTTGTATGTGTTGGGGTTTCCCAACTTCTAGTTTAAACTGGTTAATGTGCAAAATCTCAGTATTAAATGCACTAAAAATACAAAGTGTTGAAGAAGAAGGAACATTTACGAGAATGTCACATCAGCTGTTAGGTTACATGAAGATACGGATCAGCAAAGGAGTGTGACAGGGAGACACCAT
This sequence comes from Ascaphus truei, assembly GCF_040206685.1. Lineage (NCBI taxonomy): Eukaryota > Metazoa > Chordata > Amphibia > Anura > Ascaphidae > Ascaphus > Ascaphus truei. Next base: position 29,889,067 of record NC_134491.1, read on the forward strand.
GTGATCTAAGCTTTTCACAGCAACACTCGAAGAACTGTCCAGAACATTGAATTGGGAAGAAAAAGGAATCAAAATCAATGGTGAATACTTGAGTCACCTATGATTTACAAATTACATTGTTTTTTTTGAGACATCCATAATTCAGCAACAAATCAGAGAGCTTGCTGAAGCAACAAGGAAGATGGGCCTCCATATGAATCTGAACAAGACCAAAGTAATGTTCGACAAATGTGTCAACTCTACAAAGATCAAAATAAATGGAAAAGAACTGATGAAATGGAAGACTATGTCTACCTTGGCCAGAAAGTATCAATGGATGGGAACCTTTAGAATGAAATCAACAGGAGAATGAAGATGGGATGGAGCTCCTTTGGAAAAACCAAGAAAATCTTGCAAGGGAGTCTTTCCACTCAAAAGGAAAGTGTTCAACCAGTGTATCTGACTTGTGCTCACATATGCATGTGACTCTTGGACCATCAATGCGAAGACCATTCAGAAGCTTCAGACAACTCAAAGAAGTAAGGAGATATGTATGCTGGGTATTACCCATAGAGAAAAGAAAGATAATGAATGGGTTTGAGCGCAAAAAAAAGTCTGTGACATCATCACAAGTGTGAAGAAATTAAAATGGCTGTGGGCCAGACATATCACAAGAGAAAACACCATTGTTGGTCAAAGATGGTACTCAACTGGATTCTAGGGGATATCAAAAGACCAAGTCACCGACAAAAAGTAAGATGAGAGGATGAAATCAGAAAATGTGTGGGAGCAACATGGAGAACAGAGGCTTGTAACCACAGCACCTGGAAGATCATTGGGGAGGCTTTCACCCAGCATTGGATCAACAAGTGCTGAAGATCAAGATGATAATAGTCAACGGGCACTCTCAGGACTTTGAATAAGATAAACCAGTGAGGGCGAACCTGCCAGGTGACGTCATGGCTGCGCCTCCGTCACTCCCCCCTCACGCCCCCCCTCTGTCTTTCCCCCTGCAGCTCACTGCAGACCGGGGAATTCGGCTGCACGCGCCTCCAGCCTCGCAGGCGCGCGTGCAGCGCAGGCAGCGGGGCCGTAGCCTTAGGCTAAGGTCCCGTTGCACGCGTCCGCACGGCTGGCTTGCTTGCCGGCGGCGCGTGCAACTCGCTGTACCGCGATCTGCGGTCTACAGGAAACTTTTCTCGGAGCGGGGGGGGGGGCGTGGCCAAACGGGTCGGTGGGGGGCGCGGCCATGACGTGAGGGGGCGCGGCCCAAAACCAAAACAAAGCAGGGCTCACAGCACTGCAGCAGCTCTACACACAAGGAGCCATAGAGCCAGTCTATGATTGGCCCCTTCGCGTACCATGTGACGCGTTGCCGCAAGAGAACACCATTCTCTCGTGTCTCCTGCTGGCTGCCGCGTCACAGTATGTCGCAAGTTACAAGTGAGGAGGGACTGGGACCCGATCGTGAGTTCAAACTGGAATGGTAAGTTGAGCTCACGCCGCCGCCCGCGCCAACGGTCGCAGCGGGTCCCAGCCCTTAGTCTGATTCAACATACAGAGAGTGCTTGTTGACTATCTGTTCTGAGTATTCTTGATGTGAATGAAGTGCCTCTGACGCCCATCTTATATACTGTATATGTATATACTGTATATGTATATGGTATATACAGCATATATACTCTTGAGCACAGCATTGCTGGTTATAACTTGTGTGCTCCTGCACTGTTCTTCCTCTTGTAAGATGATAGCTCATATACTATTCTAATTTGTTAATACAGTGGTTATGTATTCTTCAGTGGATAAATATAATAGAATACAATATTTACAATGGGTTTGGAGGTCCCTGTTCATAGGAACTTACATTCCAATTGGAAAAGGGTGTGCTAGGACTTAACATCGATACCTACTGTGCCCCGTCATTTCTGTGGCTGAGTAAGTAGCACTATACCTAATGAATACTGTGCTTGTATCTGAGATTTATACCTAATTGAAAACTTCTGATCAGCGTCAGCTTTCCAATAGCTCCAGTGCTGACAATTTCTGCTGTGAAACCGTTTTGCGAAGGTGGAAGTTTAGTCTGCCATCAAGTGATACAGAATGGTAATGCCATAAGAATACCTCACACTTCAATAACCAAGAGTTCCACTTCTTCAAGCAGCCGCCCGCTCACGCCTACCAGGGAATTTAGGAAAGAAATTAAATGGTTCCCTTCATCTTTCACTGGAACGCATAGGCACGAGGAAACTTGGATCATGAAACAACGAGAACATGATCTTAGAGCAATATTTATTATGTTATGAAGATGGCTTCCCAATGCTGCAAAAAAAGATAAATGGAGCTTTATTCTTCTCCAGCACAGGGAATATGTCTTTATAGCGGCGCAAGTATTAGAGTGTCACGGGACTATAGGAGTGCTCACCACAAACCGGACTGGACCGCGAGGCCGAGGTGGGGATACAGGAAAACCACCGCCCTACAGCCGCGTGAGCGGGTCCGGTAAGCAGAGTCGTGTGGATAGCCTGGTTCGGGACAGGAGAGTGTAGAGTCGTAGAGGTACTTGCCAGATTCGGGGTCGGAGAGATCAAGAGTAGTCGGGGTCCAAAGCCAAAGTCGAGGAGAAGGTAGAAGTCCGTAGGGCGAGCCGGGGTTCGAGGGTGCCAGAGATCGGGAGTCCAGATTCAAGCAAGGGTCTGTAACGGAAGACAAGAGCAGACTGCGAAGTAGCTTGTAGCAAGCACAACTAGAGACTGACTATGCTCAGCAATCAACTCAGGGCTGGTAGCACTATATACTGATAGGAGCCAATGAGAACCCCCAGCGGTGATGTCAGATGAAGGTAGAGCGCTGATAGGCTGAGGCAGGATGCAGGACAGGTGTGGGAGGAACAAGTACATTGGCGGCAGTGGAGATGGACATAGTGGCGCGTGCATGCGATGCACGCAACGCGCGTGACGGAAGGGGCGGATTGAGTCTGCCGGGAGGAAAAGCCGGAACTGTAGACGCGCGTGGGGGTCTGCCCCGGCGGCGCGCATGAGCAGCAGGGGCTGCAGGGAGAGAGGAGAGGCCATGGGACCGGACGCCGCGCGCCCCGACAGCGGAGGTAAGAGCCGCAGCGGGCGCCGTGGGTGGCAGCATTACATAGAGCTTTTCTTGCTGCGCCCCCCTGCCTACTCTCCTCTGTTGTTGCGCCCCCCCCCCCTTACATCGTGCGGCGTCAAGTGACGCCGCGGGGTCATTTGATGTCACGTTACCATGCCAACCATGCTGTCACATGACCCCACAGCGTCATTTAACACTGCGTTGCCATGGTTACACGTTCTGAAGCCCGCTGAATCTCGGTAAGTAGAGGTTGCAGAGGCCTCGCGCGGTTCCCGGCATTTAATTTAAATGCCCTGGGGGAAAGCTTAGAAATACTGCAACCGCCCATGCACCCCAAAAAAAATCTCACGCCCCCCAGTTTGCGCACCCCTGCTTTATCCTATATCTATACTTACTTATTGATCCAGAGGAAGGCAAACAAAAAACCCCAGCGTCATGTCATCCAATGATATCTCATAAGGGGAAAAAGAAATTCCTTCCTGACTCCAAGAATTGGCAATCGGATTAATCCCTGGATCAACATCCTTCCCATGTATACTCATTTGGTATATCCCTGTATACCTTTCCATTCTAAAAAGATGTCCAACCTTTTTTTGAACAAATCTATTGTATCTGCCATCACAGCCTCCATGGGTAATGAATTCCACATTGTAACTACCCTTACTGTAAAGAACCCTTTCCTTTTGTGCTGGTGAAATCTCCATTCCTCAAAATTTAAGTGATGACCCCGAGTCCTTTGTACTGTCCTTGGGATGAATAGTTCTTTTGAAAGCTCCTTGTATTGTCCCCGAATATATTTGTATATAGTTATCATATCCCCTCGTAGACGCCTCTTTTCTAATGTAAATAAATCTAATTTAGCTAGCCTCTCCTCGTAAGTTAGATTGTCCATCCCCTTTATTAATTTAGTGTCTCTTCTCTGCACTCTCTCTAGTTACATAATGTCTTTTCTAAGGAGTGGTGCCCAAAATTGTACTCCATATTCAAGGTCCATATTGAAATCCTTTTTAATAATCAAACTAGAGCATCTACGTTTGATTATTAAAAAGGATTTCAATCATCCTGTGTCCCAACATTTTTCTAATTGTAGTATGGGCAATGTAAAAAATATGTCTTTCTTACGCATAGAACATGTATCTTGTCCAATTAGGGGAGGTAACAGATTAAATATCCTTAATAAAAGAGAATTATATTGGATTTTTACTTTACAAACCCGTATCCCCCATGGTTTAAATTTAGATTGGGATATAGGGCCTCTTCTATTTGATACATAATTGTGTTTTCCAACATGGTCTCATTCGCTATGATACATGGCACTGTTATAGGTTGTCCGTAATTAGTATATGTATTGAATTTTTTATTGATGTTTGCAATTTGGGATACATTAAATAATTATTTGTTGTAAATAAAATTACTTATTATATAATTCTACTTTACAATATACTATGAGCAGTCTCTTTTCACTTATATCCTGTCTTTTGGGTTTGTGAATGACTATATATGATTTATGAAGTAGGTCCTGTTTATGTGTACAGGTTACCTTAATATTTTTATATTTGATATTCCTTCAAACCCATAAAAGCACTGCACAATTCGTTGTTATGATCTATGGATACCCAATGTCAAAGGTTGTTATTTACTTATTGACAATTGTTTTTAATCTGATTTTCTTCTTTGTAGTATGATTTTAATATGTTATATTTTGTGTATTCATAGTGGTGACATGTTTGGAGTGTTATTGCATTAGTATCAATAAAGTTTTGTCTCTGTCTCCTGGCATGACCCACAGGGGTCATATTGCCTGGCAACATGATGCATTGTGTCGTTTGTTCACATGCCGATGGGCCTGCTGACGTCACACGCTATTTCCATCTGACGGATCGAGAGGGGTTTGTTTTGGCACTGCGTGTTCCTGGGTCAGTGCTGTTTGCGCTGATGGTTGGACACCCATGCCAGGCACCTCAGGTCCTCTGCACAGTGAAGCCACGCGTTGTGATTGGTTATGCAATCGTGTTGCAAACGCTGGCGCGCTGACGTCACCTGTCACGAGCCACGGGTCGCGGGTCACATGACGCACCCGGAAGTTATGGCAATTGGTCCCTGAGGTCCTGTGAACAGGTATAAATTATACTCTATATTGTTTTTGTGTATTCACCTTGATAAAGGGCTGTTTATAGCCCAAAACGCGTTGGTGTGTTTTTGTATATTATTATGATCCATTAAATTAGCTTTATTTTATGGGAACGCATCCTGGGGGTTTTTCTGGATACAGTGCTCCGTTTCTTCCTCCACTTTCTCTTTTGGATACCTAAGAATGCTGCTGTCAGAAATTGACCTCACACCCTCACTGTAGCTAACGTGGCCATCTTGCTTCCTGGCAATTCCTGCTCTCATTTCCTGACAGGAAGTCAGCCTCTCTCTAGGCCTCTATTGCCAGCAGCTTCCTCTAGCTTTTAAATAGCAGGCAGTTGCTCCCTGACATTGCTCGAGCAAAGTACTCAGTACCTGTTCCTGCTTGAGCTCTGCCTTTGCCCCAGTGATTGCCTGCCTGTGTTTGTACATCTGCTTGGACTTGACTACCCCTGCCTGCCATCTGTCTCGACCCCCGAATTGGACCGGACTAATCTGCCTGCCTTGACCCCGGAACCAGACCTGACTACCCCTGCATCCCAGGCCTCTGATCCCAGGCCAAGGTCAGTGTACTACTCCCTACTTATGCCCTGCGGGTCTGTATCCTGTCTTGCAGTCAGCAACATTACAACCCCTGGTGTTCTTTACTTCAGAGAGTCTTCCGCAGGTCCCAGAGGTCGCTAGAATACCATGGCACACTTATGGATCTGCAAGCAGGCATTCTCTTGAGAGAATCCACTTAATCTGTGGCTGCACAGAGAGCCAAGTTGTACTTCTCGATGCAGATAGAGACGTTGTCATCCGGACAAAATAAGGACAAATGGGCCCCATGGCAGCCCTAAAACTAATGGGCTCAAGCAGCCTCGTATGTCGTACCAAAGCTGCCTCGGGACCACCACTCTGTATAAGGTGTGGTGGGACATGTCCAGTCTGTGTCTGGATCACCCTATGATCTGTCCATAGGGGTAGGAAAGCTTCACCTCCCCAACCAATACCCCCTGTGCGAATATCAAGTCAAGTGTATGACCGTTCTCATGTGTCAAGCCATGCACAAATTGACTAAATCCAATGGATCCCATATTATCTAAAGATCCATATCCTGAGCATTGTCTGGGTCATTAGCTCACATTTTAAGGTTCCCCAGCACCACAGAGCGGGGGAACTCCTTGTCACGGTAGCTTATGACAAGATATAATGAACACCAAATATCTGGGTTGAACTGAACGAGGCTTAGATATCTTAATATATAAAATCGAAAGGTTGGTACTAGCTGCGGTGAATCTGATTGGTCCTCAGCCTCTGGCCAATCAGATTGGTGGCTCTATGACGTCACCCAACTCTCTCTCTCTCCCTCTCCCTCCCCCCCACTGGCTCCCGGACGGAGGGGAAGCGTGGCGCGGCCCTCCTGCCCCAGCCGCCAACGCTCACTTCCCTCCCTCTCCGGCGGGGGGACAGGCAGTGGGCAGGCAGCCTCCGGAAGGACCCCCTTCCTCCTGCAGCTGCCCCCGGTAAGATAGCGGCGCACAGCGGACAGGCGGGGGGTGGTATTCAGTCAGGAGAGAGGGGGGGGAGTTAGTAAGGAGAGAGGGGGGGGGAGGGAGTCAGGAGAGAGGGGGGGAGAGAGGGAGTCAGGAGAGATGGCGGGAGAGAGGGAGTCAGGAGAGAGGGGGGGAGAGGGAGTCAGGAGAGAGGGGGGTGAGAGAGGGAGTCGAAAGAGAGTGGGGGGGAGAGAGGGAGTCGAGAGAGAGGGGGGGAGAGAGGGAGTCAAGAGAGAGAGGGGTGGAGGGAGTCAGGAAAGAAGGGGGGGGAAGCCTGAACAGATGTGAAGAGGAGGGGGAAGGGAGTTGAGAGGGAGGATGGGGGAGGCAGAACATTACATCACGGGCAACGCCGGGTATATCAGCTAGTAATAAAATATATTTATTCCTTAAATAAGGTGAACACAGCAATATAGTACAATTAACAGACAAGAAGGTAACACTTACTTAGGGTTGGGGGATGGAGAAGTATCAGCTAGCAATTCTCCAGAAATCCGGTGAAATTCCAGGTGGAATCAGAAGCACAACTCACAAATGTAGGGTTGACACAGTTTATATACCTGTATAACCCTATTCTTAACATTGAATACAGACTATTGATGAACAATTATCTGTATCCAATCCCTAACGTGGAGACACAGATTAACCCATGCCCCCCAGCTAGTTAGCCCATGTGTACTGGGACTCTGAGGGTCTTATTTCTGTAGCCCCATAATTAAATCAGGGGCGACGACCAGTCTACCAAATTAAGTATCTGGTAGGATCTGCATTGTTTGTAGGTGTAGACATAACACTTACAAACCACTCCAGTTTGATGATTCTCCGCCCTCAGGCAACAATTAGAGTGGCAGAGTCTGTTGATTAGTACTTGGTCTGTTGATTAGTACTTAGGCTCAATCATCCGGCTGCCCTTCCTGACCTATTTAGCATAGCAGATGGAGTCTGCATTTTTCAGAGCAGATCCAAAATACCATACATATACTCTTTAATATCTACACATATTAATAAGTTCCATTCTGGTGGGCTCAGTGGGTCGAAATTTGCCAGTTTTTAATGCCTACAGTGACTCTACATATTAGCCAAATATCAACTCTCTGTGACCTCCAGAACTGGAGATACAGAAATGCACTTTAAAACATTAAAATACAGGATTATAATGAAACGTGGGAACAGGGGAACATACAGTTTCCTGACATGACAAGGTGTAAGCCACATTCCTGGACCGCAGTCCAGTTAACCCCTTGCCTCCCTGGTGAGGTCAGGGGGTGGCCATATGGGGTGCAACCCCTTTAATACCGGGCCAACCCCCCTCTCCCTCTACACTCCTGTAATATGGGAGTGACCATATTGACAACTGAGACACAAAATCCCCCCCCTGTGTCCAGACGGCCTATACACCAGGTTGAAATAAAAAGCTTGATTGTTATGCGTGGCACAGAAAATGGTCATATACTCAAAAGACTTGAGTCTGGGCCAGGGTGGGAGACGCAGATAAGATTGGATTAAAATATCACAGCTACTCCTCCCTCCTTCTCCTTACCCTACCTAGGAGCATGCAACACAGAGTACCCATCAGGGACTAGGCCACCCAAATGAAATGTGAATCCAGCAGTTATCCAGGTCTCTGTGATAAATACTAGATGGGATTGACACAAGGCAATCGTCTCATGCACTAACGGGGCACAGTGGACAGGGCACAGCGGACAGGGCGCAGTGGACGACTGACCAAGCACTTAAAAGCATGATATCCCGAGTGGGCTCCTCTTGTTTGCTCACCGCTTGTGAGGCTTGGACCTCAGTCCCACCCTCGTGACGCATCCCGTGATGCATTGGGTGACACCCCTCACGGGTGCACTGGGCGCGAGCACCACAGTACTCTTCCCGGCACCGCCTCCCGTAGCGCAACGGAGGACTCTCCTGTCTCCAATACACTGCGACGTCGCATGACCAGAAACACTCAAGGGGTTAATGCCAACTCCCTTCATTAATCCATAGTTGGGATACACTCTGCCCCTGCCTATCAGTACACAATCTATGTGTGATGACTCACTGCCTGCAGGCAATTGGCTCCCTGTGCTTTATATGCTCAGCCAGCCCCTAGGCAAGTTGGCTGAGCATAAACTTGTGTTTATGTACTAGTGCTTGCCTCAAGCATTCTGCTGCCCTGCCAGTGCTCTGTGCATTCTGCTTGATTTCTTGTACCTTTGACCTCAACTTTAAACCAAGCCTTTACCTTCTCTGCCCCCTGGAACTCGGCTGCGCACACGACCACCCGACTTCTCCAATTCTAGACCACGGCGAGTATTCCGACTATCATGACCTCTCCTACTTTGACCCAGCTACATGACTACGACTCTGAAATGCGGACGCGGTTGCGCGGTTGTTGGTCGGTGTATTCTAACATCCCCACCTCAGCCCTGGGGTTCCGTCCTGTTTGTTGTGAGCACTCGTTACACCGCTGTTACCTGGAGTCCGGTATCCAACAGGAGGGGAATTTATATCAGGACCAGAGGGTGCTGGGCCTCAGTTCCGACAACCTCTCCCTGGTGTACCGACAAGGGCAATGAATGGTCTCAACCGTCTGAACGAGGATAGGGGTTAGGGGATGGAGATACTCCTCCCTCTCGACCCAAATACCTGCTTCCCAGCAGCACGCCTCCATCCCCTTGCCTACCACATACCGTGAGACGAGGAGAGGGAGGCATGCAGCCATGTCGACCAGCGAATACCCCATACCATACACTGGCAACAGGACCCCTTACACAGACATTCTAGAGCAGGGGTGCACAAACTGGGGGCGGTGCAATAATTTTTTGGGGGTGTGTGGCGCATACAGAGGCCCCGCGCTTTTAAATTAAATGCTGTACTCGATCCTACCTTGACTCAGAAGACACGTCAAATGACGTCACGTTGCATGACTCGCAGCATCATTTGACGCCGCGTCGCCATAGTAATGCCGCGGGATCACGTGACCTCACGTCCCATGACCCCTAGTGTCATTAGACGCTCTTGGAAGGCAAGGTGGGGCGCAAGCATGGGAGCAGCGGTGGGAGGGGGGCGCAGCATCAAAACATTACGCACACCTGTTCTAGACCAGCAAGACACACAGTTCTCAAACAGACACAATAGATAGGAAGGAAATGAATAATCACTAGAAACACTTAAAACAGTCCTAGTGTAGGAGATGTGAGCAGAGGTATGCAATGGAGACCATTTTTAAGGTTAAACTAAAATAAGGCTTTATTGCGCCTGATCCTTTAACACGGAAAAACATTAAAAATAAACAAAATAAAGGCCTACTCCACTTTGGAGAATATCTACACCTTTACTCCAGCCCTCTCTAACTGGGTGGGTAGCTAAGCTAATTTACCACCCCAAACACACACACATATATATATATATTGTGGCAGGACGGCCTCGCGGCAGGGTCAGTAAGACGCTAGACACGATGGGAAACGGTCAACTATAGTGGTTTATTAGCCACAACCAAAATAAACGGTACGGGTGCACTGTCCCTTTAAAAAAACTACTTTCTAGAAATTAAAGCCTATTCCCGTTAGGGAAACTAACTCACTTCTTGAGCCCTTACTAACAGGACAGCCAGCTAATCTGGACATGCCCAAAACATATGCTACACAAAGGATAACCAATAAGCATAATAATAAAGTCTTATCTGTAATGCAGCTCCAACAGCAAACAGGAACACGGTTCCGGGGAGCAAGCTGTGTCCAGCCTCGCAGCAATCTGTATCTTTATCTTTATTTTTACCCTGGGTTGGGGACCCAGCTGGTCCCAGCAGCAAAGCTCCTCGCAGGACTGGGGGACCAGAGCAGCAGCAGCTACGGCTTCCTAGCCGGGAGAGGTCTCTCCACCCTCACGTGGAAAAACAAGCTCAGCTTGTGTGAGCAACTTCCTGCTTTTTAAACCTGCAGTCTCTCAGGCATCCTGCTTAATTAGGCTGCAGGTGTATGCAGATCTCCAACTGTAGGTTGGTTAACTGGTTTAGTGCTGGAAAGTACACACATCCTCCATTCCAGCTTACTGAGTCAGTGACTCTGTCACTATATATATATATATATATATATATATATATATATATATATATATATATATATATATTATATATATATATGTAGCCATGTATAAAAATGGTATACAGTTCTCTCTCATGCTGGCAGTAAAACCTGGTAAGTATGCAGGATTGCCAGCATCAATCATGGAGGTTTGCCCTCACACCCTGGTGAGGTGTCATATGTACACAAGGGGAGTGGTAACACGCTCTGTGTCCACTATTAGTGACACAAGATGTGTGGCTATTTCCTAAGTTATATAAGACACAGCACTGTCCAAAGTTAGTTGGTTATCTGTATGGTTCAAGAGTTATGATTCAGTTCTGGAGGTCTACAGCAAGCAAGGCTGTCAGACCTAGTCAATAGTATCTGCACTGTGATCAGGGACCTGACACAGGTGGTGATCTCCCTGAGGGGAGAGGTGACCCAACTCCATTGGGAGGGAAGAACTTTCTAAAGGGATGAACTGTAATATAATGAGCGGCTGAGTACGACCGCTGCGAGGGGCAGTCTGCTATAATGACAATAAAGATGCCCAAGTTCACCAAACCCTTACTGTGTGGGAGTGAAGTTCTTGCACAGGAGGATGCACCACAGAGGAGGTCCTCATCAGTTACATCTTCCTGCGGACGTAGAGATCCTGATGAGGTGGAGGCGCTGCACTGGATATAGGTAGGACTCTAAGCACACTACCTCAAATGCCTGTCATGCTGATATCCCCATACCAACCCAGCGGGAGACTCAGGAGTCCTGTACGCCAGCAGGTGCACCACAACATACATGCATGTAATGGGGACCAGTTAGACCACAGGGGCCAATGTGAGATTGGGTGGGTCCAGAAAAACCATTACATATATATATATATATATATATATATATATATACATATATATATACATACACAACAGTCCAACAAGAAAGTCTCTTATCTGTTCTTGTAGCTGTAGGGGAAGGCCTCTCTGCTCTCCTGGGTCTGCACCCTTGTGTGCTATGGAAATGTCTGTGTCGAGGTATAGAGGTCTTCTCCCCTGGTCTTGCTATCAGCATACAGTCCTTCTGTGTGCATAAAGACATTTTTTCCTCTGGTCAGTCCAGTTGTGGGCTAAGGAAATCTCCTTCCTGTTTCTTAGATCAGGCTTTTTCTAACAGTCCTAATCAGCCAGGTGGAGTCTGGTTGATTGCCTGTAAAATTAACCAGCACACTGCTGGATTTAGAGACCGTTTTCTCAACAGTGATAAGTCCCTGTTACATACCTCCCCTGTTTGTGGGAAGCTCGGGCTTACCACAGCCAAACCCCACCCTTCCACTCTCAGTCAAGATATCTCTGCGGTTCGAATAAGAGTGGATGGAGTACGAGAACCCTCAGTCCCGCTGGGATTGGAGCCCTTTCTCCAGGTTATTAGTGTCTCCTCCAGAAGGTGCTAGAGATCAGCACTCCTCAGTCGCTCGAGGAGGACTTTTTCCAAGTACAGTCTTTCTACGGACCACGTGGTCATGAGATTTCCCCTGCTAGACTCGTGCCATTTCATGGTATCACTTAAAGAGCGTTCAAGAATAGCTATTTGAGTTTTCGGCTCTTGAAGCTGTCCTCCTACACTTCTTTTTCCACTCAATGTAGTTGCCAGTTCAGCTTCTTTGGAATTGAGTTGCGATTCTACATCCATTTCCAGAGAACGTCCCATCTTTTCAGTTTCATCAGATAAGGATTCTTCTGCTTTTGATTCTGCACTCATACCTTTGTCTGTTGCTTGTTGGGCAGCTGAAGGTTTAGCTAGTGCTTGCTCAGGCGGTTCAAACTATGTAATCTCATTTTGCAGTTGAGCAGTGTCCCCAGCTCTCACTGTACTCTTGTCTTCATGGGTATTTGTTGCTGTGGGATACCGACGCTTGCGTCGAGCCAATACCTTTTCCTGTAGTGGAGACACCTGTACTTTACTGGTCCACAGAGCCTCACTCTGTTTTAATTCTGTAACTTTTTTCTCCAACTTCATACTCCAAGGTTGTAACCACTGACCGTAAAGTCTTTGCATACTCTCTTTCCCTACAGTACTTTAATCTAATTTCTCAGTCTTTCAAGCTCTTCCACTTCTAGGCTTTTCTGCAAGTTTAATTCATCCCCGAGAGATCCCTGTTTCTTGAGTGCATCCTGCAATGCTCCTCTCAGGGTCTTTATCTCCTCACTGTGCTTTCTCTGAGCTTGCTTCCATGTATCCTTCATTATATTGTGGAGCACTGTGAATTTGTTCGCTAGGGCCGCAGCTGCTTGCCTCAGTTTCTGGACCGTCTTGTGCTCCCTCTTGTACCGAGTCACCTGTCCTCTAAGCTTGGCCTCCAGCGAAGCTCTTATGTCGTTCAGGGTATCCTTCAGTTCCTCATGCTGCTCTGCGGGGGGACACTGGATAATCAGAAGCACACTTGTACTTCTTTAGCAGCCTGCAGATTTTCTTCCTGCAGAGTTTGATGCTTCTCCTCGACATTCTGTAGGTGCATACGCAGACCTCGAAGCTGTAGAGAGATGCAGAGCACAGCAGGAAACAGCCAAAAATCGGGCAAAAATTAATGAATAAAAATCCAGGGCAACTCTAGTATGGAGATCAATTAATTGCAAGCTCAAGCAGGATGGTGAAGGTAGATGAAACACACCTACGCGTTTCGTGCCTGGGCACTTTATCAAGGTCTAAAGTACAATTGAAGTCTCACACAATTTTATACATACCAATTCGCGCCAAAACAGGGATGAGAGTGACGTCATCGGCAAGCGCGACCCAACACTGAGTCGCGCTGGCGTGACGCCCAACCTCATTGGCCGAATGAGTCATGTGATAACATAATACAACATAACAAACTTTATTCAAATTTTTAAAAAAAACGAACAATGGACAAAATGTGAAAAAGATATTAAAAAGCATATAAAAACATACAGAATATTGTGTAAAATTCATGCCCATATATGTCAAGACACCAAACAAAAATAAATAAAATTGCATTTTAGCTATGATTTTAATATGTAACAAACCTATCATAATTGTACTTCCAAATTTATAAAGAGTATCTAATAATATAGACCAATATTGAGAATAAGGAGTATGTGGCCAAGGTTTTTGCTCTACGATAAACAAATCTTGACCCGATCTCGTGTATTCACGTAAAGTGGGATCCATGAGCAACAATCCCCAGTGTTTTTGCATTATCCTCCTCACTTGGCCACTTGCCTTATTGAATTGTGAAATAAATAGAGGACTCTCTTTATCATCCTCCTCTGCCCCATGTACCATTGTCCCTTGGGATCTATGAAATCTCTTATTATTATTTTTACTTGTACTTCTATGTCTCCCGTCAAACATCGCAGACCCAGTCTTTGGGAGAAGTGAATTCATATCAACCATTTTGGTTTCCTCAAATGTTGCCCTGAGGGCTTCGCTATTATAACCTCTTTCTAGGAAACATGATGTCAGTTCCTCAGACTGAGTGAGAAAATCACTAGTGGTGGAGCAATTCCTCCTCAGTCTGAGAAACTGACCTTTGGGTATTCCTGCTATGACCGACCTGAGATGGCAACTGTCCGCTCTCAGAAATGTATTTCTCGAATTGATCTTTTTAAACACATCTGTTTGAATATTGAGATCATTGTCTATATACAGTAGAAGGTCCAGATAGTTAATATGATGTAAGTTAAAACTATATGTGAATTTCAGATCAAACGTGTTGTCATTAACATAATCAAAGAATAAATTCAAAGTGTCAATACCACCGTGCCAAATAATTATTAGGTCATCAATAAAACGCTTCTAAAAAAGAATATTGTGCCTATAAATGTTAGTTGTGCTGTAAATAAAGTTGTTTTCCCACCACTCCATAAATAAATTGGCATAAGAGGAGGCAAAACGTGTCCCCATTACCGTACCCCAAAGTTGTAAATAAAATTTGTGTTCAAAAAGAAAATAATTGTGTGTGAGTAAAAAAGTGATAGACTCCATAATAAAAGTAGTGTTAAAACTGCAGTTCAAGCTGCCGGTTTTTTTTTTTGAAGTGTTGTTTTTTTACTTCAATAGTTAAATGTGTGTAATACCAATTTACCTACTGAAGATCAAAGTTGTAGGTTAATCCGTTCTCGTTTGCTTGATCAGTGAAGATTGGTGACATCTTACAAGTTGGTGTCTGATAAACGCCTCCTTTTTCAGTGTGAGTGAAATGCTTATGAATATTCACGAGCACTCCTGCACTGACATGTGCTAGAGGGAGGGCAGGGCTGACAAAGGGGTGTGCCAGGGCTTGTGACAGGACATGAAGGGGCAGTGCCTTAGCAAATGCTTGTTAAAATAGAATACAAGAAAATTGGTCTTTCAAAGTTGTTTTTTTAAAAACAGAAAATGCTAAAAGTATTTTTTCTTAATACAGAACTGATTTATTAAAAAAAAAACCACACATGCTTTTAGTATTGAACTATCTGGACCATCTATGAAATGATCCCAAATGATCCCGCCAATCCCAGGTCATGTCGAATGATGGAATACAGGGATACAACATCCATGTGATGTCCTTCAATTTGGTCAATAAATCCCCTGAGTCAAGAATGAAGGACGGGAGGGATCTAACAAAGGGCTGTAAATACGCATTGACATAACGGGACAAACCATCTCCCAAAGATCCAATGCTTGAGACTATTGGTCGGCCAAGAGGGTCGACCAATGTCTTATGGATCTTTGGGAGATGGTGGTAAATGGGGATTATGAAGTCAATCTCTTTCTTGGAGAGGACTTGAGTGGCTGACCCCAGATCTATAAGCTCTAAGAGTTCTCTCATGTAGTCATTTTGTTTTTTCTGTCTTTTTCTCTTTCCTGAAAACAGATAAGATTGTGGATGCAGCAATCCGGAAAGATATTTTGTATGCTGTCAGCTGAGTGTTTGGTTTCTATGGCAATGGGGGTTGACGTGCACTCTATGGGGTGCGCGCGCGCCTCCCACCTGGCATATTCATATCATCACTTAATGATGGGTGCTCGGAGGTGGGGAGACGCGCTCGCATCTGAGGGGGTGTTCCCGCTGTGCACACCACTAGTCATCTGCGCATGCGCTGGGGGGGTGCGGGGGTGGAGGGATGTGTGGGAACGCGAGCTACATGGCTTCAGTGGCGTCGGTCTCCCATTGACTGGGTACCCGGATGCCGGATGATGTGCTGATTGGCTGAGCGTTCTGCTCTGCCCTCCCCTGCACCCTTATGCGCATGCGCGATGGGGGGAATATTCGGCATGAAGCACCGTGGGAGGTGACGTCACCCGGAAATGGCGCGAAACCCGGCATCACCTACAGTTTAAATAGAGTGTATGTTTGTATTGTCAGGAACTCCTTGATAAAGTGCGGTCATGCACGAAACGCGTAGGAGTATTGCACCCTACACCGTTTTTTAATGCAGCTTCAATAAAGTCATTTTTCATTCACTAAGACCTGCTTCTCTACTGCTGTGCGCCATGCAATAATTTTTCTTTGGATTATCTCTGGACCTTGGACACGGCTGCACGCCTGAGGAAACCTAAGGGGATTTAAAAACAACAGTGAGTACCTTTATCTGCTTATGGGCATCCTAATGAATAGGGGAAAGATGTTATGATACTACCCCCAACCTTCAGGGCATTATTGAGCCTGATATAGGTATAAGACTGTTCATTGGATTACAAATTATGGATCAGAATCCCCATGTGTGGTTACCTGTTTGATCAATTAAATATCATAACTTGACCAGGCACTAGAACACCAACCCAACCCAACACCTATCCACACACTCCTTGCTGATCCAAAGTTACCCTGGTCAGCACTAAGCGCATGCGCAGTATCTTTAGTACCAGCCTTATATACAACAGGTAGTGGAACCATAGAATAAAAAATGTACAGAACAATTGTCAGTAAAATAACTGTATTAGGAAATAAGTGTCAAGCATGCAACCAACCATGCACAGGTGGGGGTAGTAAAAGGGGAACACGGATGCTGTTATATACTTGTATAACCCTCTGTATAATCAACACATATAGGGTGTCTAAACCAGTGCCGTATCCATTACACACTATATAGTGAGAGAGATAGTGACATATAAATATATAAATATCCGACTCACACGGCCATGTGTGAGTCACCACATGTGTCTTTAAATTCTCCTCACAGACTGCAGTAACTGCCCCAGTGATCGCGCAGTCGGAAGGATGGTGGTAGATAACCGTGATGGTATATAATGCAAATAAATAAATAATGACTCACACGGCCATGTGTGAGTCACTGCCCATAGGTGGTATCTTTCCCTTCTGTGTCTTCTGTGTCTGTCTCTCCACAGGACGTCCTTGCACTCGTGGCAAGCGCAGTCCCATAAAGACATCCAGGAGAATAGGGGTTAAAAAATAACTCACTTTATTAAATCGAAACAATAAAAGCTAGAAAAACCACTCACATGGCGAGTGGCCTTGTGGAATCTCCGCTCCTCGTTACTCCTGGCAGTGTCGCTGGATACCGCGTCCGGCAGCAGAGGGGAAACTGTAGTAGTGTGGGAGTACGGAGTCCTAGATAGTCCAAAAAGCTCCACGTTCAGCAGGCTTATACACAACAGACTGAACTAGCCTCTGAAGAGTATAAAATACAAGCCCCCGGGCAATGCCATAATTATAGTGGGGTAGTCAGAGGTATAGGTGTAAATACCTGTGTGCATATGCGACAGACAATGAGAGGGTACAGATTATCATGTCCTAAAGCAGGAAGAAACCCCACTTATGAACAAGTTAAGTAAATATGAAATCAGTATATTTCAATGATACTGGATACCAAGATATCCAATTGTTAGTATAATAATGCAATCAAAATAAAATAGAAGTGACAGTTGTCACGACTCCTTTATTTGTCTGGTTAATATGTCTCAGTGGAGATGAATGACATACGTGGGCAGAGAGACCTGAATGCATAGAAACAATGCATACAGAAATGCATATTAAAGAAAGAGGTGTCGGGTAGTACGTTGACTACAGTCGCCTTCTGAAGGTAAGTAATGAGGTATGGGCAAAATGGAAAAATTCAGCAATCAAATGAAGGGGCTGACCACAAAGCTCTCGTTGAGGCCCCTTGGTGACAATGATTTGAGGGCATAAATCCACCGAGCTTATTTCTGCAGTAGGATATTGTCTATGTCGCCTCGCCTGGGACCCATGGTGAACTGATCAATGCCTATGAAGACCATGGCATCCGTGTCACCATTATGAGAAAGGTTGATTTGTCTAGCGACTGGTGTGTCTACTTTATTCCGTGGTACCAAGGTGTTCTAGTACTCAGTCAGGCTTCTCTTCAAGCCTAGGAAGGCCCGTTCAATTTCCTGTAATTCTGCACTTTGGCTGACAGGGTTAGGGCTTCCACTAGTTGCGGTAACGTTGTCCCTACTGCTGGGTTCCCTGGGGACAGGTATGAATGAGATCCTGGCCTGGATCGGTACTCTATGGGAGGGTAGGATGGTCGCAGGGCCCCCGGTTGTAGAGGGTTTTCCTGTGGGGTTTCCTGCGGAGTACTGGGACTGAAGATCACTCTGGGCAGGAGGGAGTCAGATTCTAGTAGAGAGCATCCCGTGACTAATGCGTCATACTTCCCAGGGGTGTGGGATGGACGCGGAGTTTCCGCTTGATAGGACACTGTGTAGGAACGATCAGGGCCAGGAATTGCCACTGGCAAGGACAATTCGGGAAAGATGACCGGGCAGCCCGGAGGCAGGGCTCCCGGAAAGTGTAAGGCCCTAGGAGTATCATTTTCACGTACTTTGCTAGGATGAGGATTTCCCAGCGTGTGAAGCACGTGGGCAAAACCCGGGAGAGGCCCAAGTTGGTTCATGACTTCTTGAGGAGTAATGTCAAAGAGCACATCCCCCACCGCAACCATGTGGCGGGGCGATTCATTGAGTTCCAAGGCCCAAACACAGACCTGTTGCTTGGATGGGGAGAACATATTGTGAAAATTTAGCTAACAAATTGGACTGCTGAGTAGGGCACCCCAGGTCTGAGATCTCAGCAGCGTCTCTAAATGTAGTCCTCTTTCCCCCCTTAGTGTAAAGAGTCTACTGGTGCTGGAATTAACTGTTGACTCACGAAGATCCCCAGCCTCCGCCACGTGGAGTCCGGGGTGAAATAACGACACAATAACAGTGCAGCGCCTCCACCTGAGAGGGATCCCAGCATAGTGGGAGGAGCCCCTCACAGGAACCTCAATACTTATACACTCACACAGTATATATAAAAAAGCTTTACTTAAGAACATGCATGTTAACGATAATGCGCATAACATTACTAGTAACAGCTACCCTTTTAGCCTCACAGGGCCTTTCCCACCACTGTGTCACCCCCACACTGTGTCCACCATACCTGACGGGGCCCTCAGGCACCTAACCCTTCTCTGGTGTCCACAAGAGTCTAACCCCCGCCCCTATATGTGGTCAGCGCTGCCACTATGGTGTGTGTACTTGGTTGGTGCACTTTAAGGATAAAGGTACCTGCCGGGTGCTCCAGCACCCGGCCGCGCTGCTCGGGAACTGCACAGGATCCGCTTATCCAGTGATGCTTCTGCTTCTGTGATGGGTCCTCCTCCGCGTGGGTGGTATCCAGCTAGAGTGTCCCACTTACAGACAGTCTTAGTATCTTGCCAAGTGATCTGAGCCCAGATCACTATCTTCAGGGTCGCCCAGCGTTACAACTGTGTCCCTGATCTCAAACAGCTAATGGGGCAGTGTCCTTAACTAAGGGGCCTGTTCCTTTAGCAGCCACAATCTAACACGAGTCAGGGCCCAGGTTGGGCTTATCAGGGGGTCTCTGGCCTAGTGCAGGGGCCACAGACACCCTACACATACACCCTACCTAGAGTGGGAGTCTTTTTGCTACACGGAGCGCTTTGGAGACGAGTCGCAGGCTGCTGTGTTGCTACCGGAGTGAAACCGGATCTGATGTCAGACGCCCAGACTCGTGGAGACGCGATGGAGCAGGGTCTGGAGACAGAGATCTATCGGTGGCTGCAGGACGGTGAGCAGGCGTGCTAAGCGGTCTCTCCTGTACACTATTGTAGTGTGACATGCCCGTTTTTTACTGATATATTGTAAGTGCAAATTGTTAAATTTAGATTAAAACTTTCAAACCTGGTTGATCTGTGCTATGTAGCTTTTTCCTCTCTCTGTATTGGGTCAACATCTCCCTGGGTACTGGGGTCGCTTTTCCTCTGATGACGTTGAGCTGATACTTACCTTGGATAGACTGCCAAAGCCTTGACTATATATTGCTGTTGAAACTCTTACATCTTGTAAGTAGGCCATCTATATGAGCCATGATTGGAGCTGACATTTGTTCACCCTGCATTTCTCCTGCACTTAGATTTTCGGTGCTTTTTTGTTTTTTCCTCTATGCTCCCCCTGGAATCTGTGAATCTACATACACCCTACCCTGTCTGTCTCCCAGCTCCGACTAAGGCTGCGGCCGTGAACCACCAGACCCCTGTCCGAATGGTCCCTGCCCCCGCTGCCTCCTTCCGGCAGGGCTGACTACGTACTGTGACGCGTCAGCCGGCCGATGCTGCAAGAATCTTGTGAATTTCGGCGCTGACGCGTCACGTGGTACGCGAGTCAGCCAATGGGGAGGAGGGGAGGGAAGGAGCTAGATGGGAGGCGCCTTGGGCAGGGAGCAGGGAAGGAGCTGCCGGGTTAAAGTGTCTGTGTATGTATGTGTGTGTGTATGTGTGTGTGTGTATGTGTGTGTATGTGTGTGTGTGTATATGTGTGTGTGTATGTGTGTCGGGGGTTGGACGGCACCATGACCAGATCCCGCCCCCCTCCCTCCCACTCCCGCCCCCCTCCCTCCCACTCCCGCTCCTGGCTCCCTACAGACCGCATATCGCGGTCTGTGTCTGTCAGCGCCCCGCCTGTCTGCAGTGCGGGCGCGCTGACTGAGGGAGCGGGGCCTTAGCCTAACGTGGTCCCAGCTCGCGAAAAGTAACAATATCAGGGAGCAGGGGATTGCTGAAGCCCTATTGGCTGGTTCCCTGCACCTGACCGACTGCCCCTGTGCATGCTGGGGCTTATAGTTCCCCACGGAGCCTCCTTTTGCTATTGTGCCATGTGCGGCATCTCGAGCATGCGCAACGTGGTCCAAGATGGCGGCGCCCTGATCGGGAGCTGCTGGTTGTCACCGGCGATGCGCTCACCCTGCGCAACTCTCCCCCGCAGCAACCACACTCTCCTCAGCTGCAGCGGAGGTAAGGGGAACTGGAAGGGGAGCCCAGGCCACATACTCCTGCCTGAGAGTGCAATTAATCAGGGGGGGAGGTGGCGTGGGCTACAAGAAGAGAGTTCTCCTGCAGGAATCGCCTCCAGCACTCTTGGAGCCTGCGAGAGATGGAGGTGCCGCACCCGTGAGAAAGAATCAACCATCACCCAAAATCCTGTCCTGTCTTCCCCACTATCGGCGGAACCTCAGAGCTTCTGTGAACCAGCAGGTAACCAGCACCACACACCGTGTAATAGCATAATCTCCCAGAGGGAGATATAATTATACTTATAAGTCCTTATACTTACTATAAACATATTTACAGACGAGACCCCCTCCTCAGGTTCTCCTGGGATCTAAGGGCCTAGAAGCTTCGGCAGCTCTATTTGTACCTCTGCGGTGATGTCACCATCCCTACCCCTGTAACTGGGCAGAATAAGGGCATCATTAACCTATGCTGAGTCACCTTACATCAGGTGACCCTTTATGTTCTAGAAACAAGGAGTGGCTAAGCACTTGCCTTAATTACTTTGCAACATTGGCATCCTAGCCATTTGCTACATGAACCTGTAATTTCTGAGTAATCCCAATATTTTGGCAGTGGCTCCCAATCTTTTCAATTGATTAATTTGTCTTCAGGACTCCAATTCAGTAATAGGTGTGTAAAACAAAATGACCAAGATTTAGGCATTGGGCCTCTAAAAGTCTTATTTGTCCTATCTGTGCCCCCCCCCCCCCCCATCACTTTTGGTATCTCCCAGTGTGTATGTTCCTACTGTCACATTGAAACCCTCTTCTAAGCATCCTGGGCCCTCACACTTTTTTTTAGGGGGTTATTCTCTACGCAGAAGAGTCAGATGTGTTTCAAGTGTGTCGTTATACTCATTAACAGCTGTAAATTGTCAGCTGTTAACAGACAGGCAAAGATACCACATAAGGAACGCCGGGAAAAGATCCAATTTTGGAGCAAAAAACAGAGCCCAGCTAGGGTTGCCAGGTGTCCAGTATTGAACATGGACTGTCCTGTATTTGGATACTCTGTCCAGTAAAATATGAGAGGTACTGTCATACTGGACATGTGTCCGGTATTTTCCTCCCTGGACATAGTGACCTGACGCACCTTTCACCATTGAGTCCAGTATTTTTGGAGAAGCCACCTGGCAACCCTAAGCACAGAATATGCACAAACTGGGGCTAAGCAAACATAAAGTGGTTAAAAATACAATTTATTGAAAGGGTGACAACATTGGAAGGTGGCAGGAGTACTCTGACGCGTTTTGCGCTGCAATGGTGCTTTGTTAAAAAGTGTAGAATACTTCAACAGACTCGCAGGTGTACACCATTTATAGCCTCTAAATAATCATCAGGATCACCCTGACATTTATACACTGCCATATAAGAATACTTTGATACACTGATAATGTGGGACTTAGTTCCTTGTCTTGGGCCCACATAAGGAATACCCCTGTATAACAGAGCAGGGTTACACAGGGGTAATACAAAACTCAATGCTGCTGCCATATAGCTAATCGCCGCAAGGTGGCGATAGACTATTGGCCGATGTCTCTGCTGTTTGTTGGAGCCGCTCTAGCCTCCTCTCTATGATTGCAATATAGGGAGAGCGGGTGCTGCACGCGAAGGACGCTTGTCGCTGGAGGACCCGAGATCCCCCCGGGACACAGAGGAGATAAGATGGCCGCCGCTCGGCCGCTCGGGCCCGTCTCCCGTCGGCCTGGCCCCTTCATGCGGCGGCTGGGGAGGTGAAGGTGGCCGGGAGGGGCGCTGCCTGAGGCGGGTGAGGGAGGACCATGGGCTCCCAGACGCTGCAGATCCTCCGGCAGGGAGTGTGGGCCTCCATCACCGGGGGCTGGTACTACGACCCCCACCAGAGCACCTTCGTAAACACCCTGCACCTGTACACCTGGCTCTTCCTGCTCTGCTTCCCCTTCACCCTGTACATGGTGAGTGTGCCCGGCCTGCTCCGCCTTACAGCGCCCGCGGCCTGTCCTCACAGTGCTGCTGTAATACCACGAATACTCCTAGTACCACGAATACTCCTAATAACCACAGTGTCTCGTATCACTGCTGTAATACCACTAATACCACAGGGTCTAGTATAACTGCTGGTAATACTCCTAATACCACAGGGTCTAGTATCACTGCTGGTAATACCACCAATACTTCTAGTACCACAGTGTCTAGTATCACTACTGGTAACACCACTAATACCACAGTTTCTAGTATTGCTTCTGTAATACCCCTAATACTACACTGTCTGGTATCACTGCTTGTTATACCACTAATACTCCTAATACCACAGTGTCTAGTATCACTGCTGCTAATGAAGGGTTCCCTGGCATCCCTGACGGCTTCCCCGGGCATTCGTTCCCTGCATTTTTTTTGTTAATTTGAAAATTGTATCAAATACAGAAGAATTTACAATACATCAGATCTCAGACGCGCTATTAGAGATTGTTGGGGTTCCTTACAATGCATGAGATCTCAGATGCGCTATTAGAGGGAGTTGGGGTTCCTTACAATGCATCTGATCACATACGCGCTATTAGAGAGGGTTGGGGTTCCTTACACTGCATCTGATCACATACGCGCTATTGGAGAGGGTTGGGAGTTCCTCAGAATTTCACTTAGGGTTCCTTGGCCGACAAAAGTTGGAAACCACTGCCCTAATGAGTGCATTAAATATTGTCTGTATTGAGATAATGTGCTACAGAAAGAACCGGCATTGGTAATGTCAGTGCCCTTGAAGCGGGTAAACACTTTTGGATCCCCGTGTCGGGTCTCCATGTGACCCTGGACAAGTCACTTTATCACCCGGTGCCTCATTAACTACAATTTACAACGTAAGCTCTCCAGGGCAGGGACTGTTATCTGCAAAATTCCATGTACAGCGCTGTGCACACCATCAGCACTATTTAAGGAAACCTTATCAGTATATAATGTTTGCAAGTGTATGCTGTTCTTCAAGCAGTGTAGTGTTTTGGTTGTGTAATGATCACTGTTAAACCCGTTGCTGTCAAGGGACTTGTGATTGTTGCAGGTTTCTCTGCATAACATGCTATAAAGATTTGCATAAATTAAACAAGCGATTTGTGTAAATGTGCTAAATAAGCGTGGTACAAACTTGCTAATTATCTGCGCTTTATAAGGATGACATTTGACATCGCCAAAGACATTTGGACTGTTACACTTTTATTATTTATCCTGTTACAGTATGTTATTGTATAGCTAGTATGTATATCAAACAGAATATTGGGGGGGAAATAGTATTAAAGATGCCAATTTCATCTGCAGTATAAGCCAACCATGTTGTAGTGGCATAGTTAAACGCCCTGTTTACATGCATATTTTATTGGTGTTCATATATGCTCTCTAATGCATAGAGAACAAACCTAGACGATCACTTTACTTTTGCTCAAGGGCTTAAAAAATAAATATATGTGTGTATGTGTGTATGTGTACACGCACACACGCACACACAAACGTACACAATGCTATCATTTGGGTCCTATAAAAGATTATAGTGTGTTGGCTGAGGTTGAATGGCTCATGCCACTCTTTTTGAGTTGCCCAGCGCTGTCGAAGCTCAGAAACATTTTATAGTATTTATTATACAGCTTCTGTCCCCCATCCTGTCCCTTACTGTAAGACTTTTCAATGTTCCTGTTACATCGGGCAGTGAATGGGGTTAATACAAATGAGTAAATGAGGTACAGTGCTTTAGCATACATGGGTAGATCGTATACATCGATGTGCATTTTATATAACCCACTTTATAGCAACCATTCACCTGATATGTTTATTTACCAGAAAAAAACCCACAACTGAGATATATTACACAATGTCCTTGCTACCATGTTGGATCCTGTTCCAGGCCCCTCCCGTTTGGAATTGCTATGATTTTGCAATTTTCGTCTGCTAGATTGGCTAAATATCACAAGCACGTTTGGTTGCACAATAACTATTTCAGTGCATTTGTGCCAGGTAGTTAATGTAAACACATGAAATGCATTTAACTTCCACCCTTTTTGATACTCATTACTAGGTTTATTGTAATAAGTGGTTAGAGATACACTAAAGCCCATTTTCTAATGTAGTTTCTCTGTAGCTTTACTGGAATACCTGTTGTTGTTTGTTTGCACAGACCCTACCAAGAAATGTTACATTGAAATACCATTTCTAGGACCTTGGCACCATGTTTACAGTGCCTCCCATCTGCATCTGTACTACAATTATTCATTTGAATAAGGCCCCGGTGCCGGCGCTGCACGCCTGCCTGCGTGGATGGCGGTGCGTGCAGCCGAGATCCCCGGTCTGCAGTGAGCTGCAAGGGGAAAGACGGGGGAAGCGTGGTGGGGGCGCAGCCACAACGTCACCCGGCAGGTATGCCCTCATTGGCTGAACCGCCGGGGGGTGTGCCCCGCGCTCCATCGCGAGTTATGAGCACAGATTTCCCGTCTTCCGGGAAATCTGTTCGCACATAGCGGCGGGTAAGGCAGCAAGCGGGCCCGGCCCCATTAAGGGGCGGTTCTTGTCACTGCAGCGCCCACCATAGCGGGCGCTGCAGCGGGGACCTGGCGACGTCGCTACAAAACAAATCCATTGACTGTTGCAAGCGCTTATAGTAAGCGCGACAGAGCGACCAAAAATTGTGAAGCCGGGTAAATTAGATTTTTTTAGAGACAGTCGCCACATATGACTGTCTCTAAACCAATCAGTGAGCGCTGCCCGCCCCCTTCGTGAGGTCACTGGCCTTGTTGCCAGCGACGTTGCTTAAAAATACATTTTAACTTTCACTAGTGGCGACGGGTGACGTCATCGGTTGCGTCGCCGGCACTATAAGCGCGGCCTAAAGGTGTCATTTCTAGTTTGTAGTATTTATAGCTGCCCCAAATACAACTTCTCTACAGCACAGTGTACCTCTGTATTTATAAAGTCTACAGAATCTCCTTATGTGCTTGTGTTGTAAGAACGCAAGTTATTATAGGGTCTTCATGCTGATTTGAAGGGCTTGGCCCGAATTCCCTTTTCTCCTGTCTCCTCAAGTTTAGTGCTGCTGGCATCTATATATTTTTCATGTCTGTAAATGCACAAGATCTATATATAGTATAAGCTGCACATCTCTCCTTTAGTGAGACCTTGTCTTTCTATTATCGTCTCCATAGTACTGAATCCACATGAACGTATACCTTGCAGTGTTGACTTGCTTTCTCACTGTCTAATAAAGATTATTTCAGGTTGTTTTTGTTTTAATATATGCAACTTTTGAATACCTTTTTAATGAAAAAGAATTACCCAAGATGATTATCGATATGTTCGCCTGTGATCGATCGGCGAAGCTCAACCTGAGTTCACATAATGGCTGACTTTGAATCTATCCTGAAGTTAGTGGAACGCACCAACTACAATATAACCTCGTATTACTATGGATAACAAATTGTGGCATAGGAGAAAGCTGTAACATTAGACCAGTGGTGGGCAACTACAGTTCTCAAGGGCCACACACAGGTCAGGTTTTCAAGATATCCCTGCTTCAGCACAGGTCGCGGTGGACTGAGCCACCTGTGCTGAAGCAGGGATATCCTGAAAATCTGACCTGTTGGTGGCCCTTGAGGACTGGAGATTTCCACACCTGTGCTAAAGTGATCAGTTTCTTCATATTATCTTCTTTTGTCAGGAGGAAGCAATCTTTGATTTGTTATTTATAACCAGTGGTCGACAAATCACCAAAAAATCTACCACACGTGTGGGCCAATAGGAGCTCGCCACGATGTTAAATCCACTCGCCCGGGGCGTGCAAATGTATAGGTTTGTCGAACACTGTTTATAACCCTAATTAATGAAGATTTTTAAATGCTTTTTTAAAATTCCGTACCAAGCCTCCACACTGCTTCTCAAAATTAACTACTCCGTCATCTTAGTCATTGCTGCCGTTTAAATTACCGAGGAAATAAGATAGATTTGTGATTTTTGCAAGCAAAACCAAAGTCCCTGTGATTAGTAATGAGCTAAAATGCATTTCAGATGCTGTGATAAATGAAACAAGATGACTCTGGTTCTTGTAGCGAGTGCAATCGGCTACAGTAGCACAGATTCTAGCCCTGTTTTAAAGGCAGTGATGTAAAAAAGATTTGTTTTTTTTTTGGTTAACATATCCGTGCAATTGGCTTCAGAAAACTGTAATCACCCTTAAAGTAACAATTTTGTTTATTTGTATCCTGTGAAAAATTAACATTTTCATTGTATTCAGCTCCACATCCGTTTCTTATGTTCCTCTATTTGACGAATAATATCATTACTATACATACAAAGAACAAAACCATTTATTTACCAGTTAATTTGTAGATTGAACAATATTAACGCAGGCAATTGTTTACCAATAGGATGTTAAAAGTAATAAAAATTCTTATCCATTTTTTTTGTCCATCAGCTACATTTAACCTATTTAATACGTCACTTGGAAGGTGCAGTTCATCTTTTGTTTAGTAAGTCGGAATTATACAATAAGTTGTCTGGTTTCACCTAGACTTTTCCTTGCTCACTGTGTTGTAAACTTTCCACACAGAGCCCCAAACCGAAGTTAACATGGTTGCTAGGACCCTCCTACTTTGTGACATCCGTGAACATTAAAGACCATTATCTGTGAGACTCGGGATAAGAGGTTCTATGATAAGTACCCAGGAGATATGTGAAAATCTCAATGGACTTTGTTTCCTGGTAAAATATGTTATAAATAAAGTCTGCATGGAAAATAGCTCCGTGCTGCCTACTGGGGTGAAGAGTGAGAGGAGCAGGTAGAAGTTGCCATGTGAACACGAATGCGGCCTAGGGGCCTTTTAAAATCGGATGAAACTGCAAGGGGGGGGGAAAAGGATTAGCAATCTACTTTAAAGCAGCATTTTACAATAAATCAATTGTCTAGTATTAGATTAGGGACGGCCAACTCCAGTCAAGGGCCACCAACAGGTCCGGTTTTCAGGATATCCCTGATTCAGCACAGTCCGAATGATCAGCTTGAAGCAGGGAATCTCCGGAGCGGAACGCCAGTAATCTGAGCTCTGGGGCCCCCCTTTTTTCAGAGATGCTTACCTCTGTAGCGGGCGCCGGTATCTCCTGCAAGTGGAAAGCTCCCGCGTCACATTGGCCAGTAGGAAGCCGCACCTGATGATCTCATGGCCTCCGGACCTAAGGAAGAGAGGAGAGCTCTTGAAAGCTTGTTTTATAATATCAATTGTTAGTTCAAATTAAAATAATCAGCTAATACTGAAATACTCCTTTACAATATCGCAACTATTTGTACTTCATTCATAAAGGACATTACAAACGTATTACATTTACTGAGCACAGCAAGGGGAAGAAATTAATTACAGGCATCATACATCTGATTTAAAATGTTTTTATTTCTGTAAAATAGACTTTGCATGGTAATCGTGTGCAAAATCAAGATAAAAATGTTGAAATGAATGTTGAAACTTAATTTAGTGATTTAGAAATTAGGAATTTTAATCGCTTAAGAAGATGTAATCTTTAGAACTATTTACTTGGCAGCGGGAGATTTTAACTCCGCATCAAAACAAGTCCTGTGTTAATAGTTTTTTTTTTTTCTCCTTGAAGCAAGTGTACAGTATATCAGCGGTGCGCAAACTGAGGGGCGCGAGATTTTTCTGGAGGGCCTCGGGCGGTTGCAGAGGTCCCACGCTCTTATGCCGGGGGATCGCGTGAGGCCTCTGTAACTCGCTTACCTTGATTATGAAGGCTGCTATGAAGTGTCGCCATGCCGATGCCATGTGACGTCACTTCACATGACCGTCGCCATGGCAACGTGCCGTCAAATGATGCTGCCTGCATGTCATGTGACCTAGAGTGTCATTTGACGCCGACCCAAGAGGTCAGGGAGGCGCAACTTTAATAGTTTGCGCATCCCTGCAGTATGTGATCTGTTTTGAGTTTTACAGATATTCTGTGTCTCTGTGTGTGTGTCTGTGTGTGTGTGTCTCTGTGTGTGTGTGTCTCTGTGTGTGTGTCTCTGTGTGTGTGTCTCTCTGTGTGTGTGTCTCTCTGTGTGTGTGTCTCTGTGTGTGTGTGTGTGTGTCTCTGTGTGTGTGTGTGTGTGTGTCTGTGTGTGTGTCTCTCTGTGTGTGTGTCTCTCTGTGTGTGTGTCTCTGTGTGTGTGTGTGTGTGTCTCTGTGTGTGTGTGTGTGTGTGTCTGTGTGTGTGTGTGTGTCTCTGTGTGTGTCTCTGTGTGTGTGTGTGTGTGTGTCTCTGTGTGTGTGTGTGTCTCTGTGTGTGTGTGTCTCTGTGTGTGTGTGTCTCTCTGTGTGTCTCTCTCTGTGTGTCTCTCTCTGTGTGTCTCTCTCTGTGTGTCTCTCTCTGTGTGTCTCTCTCTGTGTGTCTCTCTCTGTGTGTCTCTCTCTGTGTGTCTCTCTCTGTGTGTCTCTCTCTGTGTGACTCGCTCTGTGTGACTCGCTCTGTGTGTCTGCCTGCCTGTCTGTCTGTCTGTCTGTCTGTCATTCCCCCATACTGTGACATCTGTTAATCACAGTAGCAGAACAAAGTAAGGCTGCGTCTAGAATGTGGAGCCGCGCGGACGCTGATGCTCACCTGATCAAGCATGAGCGATTTCATGCCCATGCAGGCGAGCCAGCGTCCGCGATCGGGAGGCAGAGGGAGGCGGGGCAGTGACGTCGCTGGGCCATCGCCCATGACGCGTCAACGTCACGGCGCCGACGTGACGTTGACGCTGCTTCGCTCTGATTGGATGTTTTAAGCCGACAGCGCGCTGAAAAACAGCTTGGCTGTCGGCTGAAAAATCAAACTCCTCAGCACGCCTGCGGACGCTCGCGTGAGCCCCCTCTAAAGACATCCTCATTGAAGATGCCTTGGCTCAGCGCGGAGCGTCCGCACGGCTCAGCACGGCCTGTCCTTCTATGGATGTGGCCTTAGATGTGGCTTTTTGAGGTCTCAAGGGATGAAGACAAATGTGTCATTTATTCAGTGACCATTTGTTACATATTCTGTTTATACTTAGACTATTTCTAAGGCCGAGTTCAGGGTTGCTGCTATGGACGCGAACGTTCGTGCGCTCCTCCCCCGGGTGCTCCTGCAGCCCAGCGATCTGTGTTCGGGATGCAGGGGTCGGGTCGTGACGTTTGGTGGCGGGGGGAGGGGCGAACGTGTCACGAAGCTGGTTCGCTGAACCAGCTCACGTGACGAGACTGCAGCCCCAAATATCATAAAGCTGCACTTCGCCGCCTGTGGAGTTTTCAGTTTGAACACTCCCACCGAACAACCTGAAATTGCGACGGATGTGCGCACGCTCGCGTTGCAGCCACCCTGAACACGGCCTAACTTATGTTTTAACGTTTAATGCCTCTAGATCAGGAGTGGCCAACTGTAGTCCTTAAGGGCCACCAAGAGTTCAGGTTGTAAGGCTATCCCTGCTTCAGCAAAGGTGGCTTAGGCCGAGCTCACACTGCCTGCTACCTGCTTCCATGCGCGCCTGCGCCACGCGCTCCTGCAACCCAACGACCTGTGATCATCCCCAGCAGATGGAATGATCCGTGGGGGGCGGCCGGGCTTGCAGGGGCGCAGAGTGCTAGTATTTGTGCTAGTGGCAAGGCAGTATCACACTGCAACAGATTGATTGGATATGACTTTGTATCAAATTGAGCGTTTCTGTTCAGTGCTACACACACACTCTCCTGCTAATGTTGCTGGTAATACTCCCCCGGTCCCCACTGCCGAGTCTCTGGTCAATTTCAGCAGCCAATCAAAGTAATCGTCTGTACATTGATCGGCTGTTGAAATAGACGTCACGCTGCAGCCAAAGATCACCGTTTCAAAAGACTCCCGCGGCTGCAGCAGTGTCGACGCCGTACTTTGCAGCCAATGGTAGTTTCAATACTGAACACTACCATTGGCCGCCAGGAGTCTGTCACGAACGCGCGGGCAATCCTTTTAGTCATAACACCAAAGCCAGGTCATGTTTTAGAGGTAATGGTAATGAGCTAATCATTCGCTTAATGCAGGGGTGCGCAAACTGGGTGGCGCGGCGTTTAGAGGCCCTGCACTCTTCCCCAAAGCATTTAAATTAAATGCCATGGGGACCGCGCAAGGCCTCTGTAATTCGCTTATTTCCAGGCTAGGCTAGGGTGGTGGCGCCACTGCTGCCGCGCGCGGTGGCATGTGCGCCGCACACCAGTCACAAATTTCAATAAGGCAGGCTGCAGTGTCTTCTAGCGTGTTGGCTCACGCAGTGCGGTGGTGCGTCAGCCAGCAGGGGAGACATGATTGTGTTCCTGTGCGGCGATGCGCTCACGTGGTGCGCTTGGAGCCAATACGAGGGCAGACAGCTTGGACCAATGGTTTGGCCACGAGCCACCATTCTTCCCATCGCTCACTACAAACCGCAGATCGTGGTTTTAAGCTGTTAAGGTGCTGCCAGGACGCAAGGCACGCGTGCAGCAGCCACTGGCGGGGACTTAGCCTAGCTCAGATGGCTTCCGTGATGCATCGCCATGGCAAAGTGGTGTCAAATGATGCTGTGTGGTCACATGACCCACAGCGTCATTTGACACTCGTCGTCATGGCAATGCGGCATCAAATGACGCCTTGGGGCCACGTGATGTTACACTCTGGAGAAGGTACTGTGGGGGAGCAGGCAGGGGGGCGCAGGGCAAAAAGTTTGTGCCCCCCTGGCTTTACGTATTTATAAAAAAAGTGAAGACATGCTTGGTCATTCGTTGATTATTTGTTCTGTCTGGCCTGATTGGGAAGTCTCAAGGAGATGGCTGAGAAATACAGGTCTAGAAACACAAATAAATGGTCATTGGATATAAGGGATCGTGTGGCCGTGGTAAAAAGCACAAGAGGTTCTTCTCTATTCTGATCACTGTCTTTAAGAGCGATAAGCCAGTGGAATGATAAACTAGAATGTCATTCACAGACTTTGTACATGTTTCTTACTTTAAAAATAACAATATATTCATTAGCTTCAGGATATTCAGTGCAAGCATATTTTATACAACTTTAGGTGGTAGTTCTTGCATGTGTATTCTGTCATATTTGTTTTTGTGCATGTGAATTAATAATTTTTTTATTTTTTACCTATTTCTTCTGTGTGGGAAGACTGCAACAGGATGTCTAAGCTGTAGAGAAGCATTGTGGGTATAAGCTGTTGCCTGATATGTTATAAGAGGAATATATTTTGGATACCCTGTAATAATGTTGTACAGTAGGGCCCCGCTCACACGGCGGGTTCTGTTCCATGGCACCGCTGAAAAGCGGAACCGGCTATTTTCGGCGTCTCCTACCCTTCTGCGCATGCGCAGACTTGTAGTCCCCCTCCTTCTGCCCATGCGCAAACTCGTCCGCTCCCCCTTCTGTGCATGCGCAAACTCGGCGGACCCCCTTCTGCACATGCATAGACATGGCGGCCCCTTCTCGGTACTGCCGTATTGGCGGATAGCCAAGAAGCGGGGCCCTACTGTACTACTTGCAGTTTTAGGCCTCTTCCCTTGAATTTGCAAAGGTGTTGAACTTGAACATTTTTAAATGATATAAAACCATTTTGTGACAGTTAGGCTGAGTCCATGCTCCCTGCTTGCTCGCTGGCTGAGGCTCAGGAAAAGCGGGTGCTTTCCCTGGCCTTGCGGTTGCTTACCGCACGGGCCGTCAGGGTGCGGGCCGGGGGCGGGCCAGTGACGTCATGGAGCTGGTTCGCCCTCATTGGGCGAACCGCTCACGTGACCGGCCTGTCGCGCCGGCAAGCGGGGGAATTTTAAATTCCCCTAAGACCTGCGCTTCCGCAAGCGCGCGGAAGCGCAGGTGAGCCCCTACTAAAGCCGCTCTAATTGCGGCCATAGGGGCTCAGTGCTGAGCGGGAGCGCGCGTCAGCACGCTTCCGCCAGCAAGCAGTAAACATGGCCGAGGCCTTAATGATTTCACCTTGTTACTTATTATTCTGTTACTTTTTGCTTTGTCACGATCTTACAACTCCACTTTGTTGCACCTTTTAATTATATTGTATCACCCCGGCACACATCTTGAGCTTCATGTATCTAAACCGAAGAAAGAAAAGAACGCCATGTTATTGCTGATGCTTGTGTTTTGTAATCTTGCATTGGCTTTCGTTACTGTTTGAGTAACTGGCAATCAGAAAGTGCTATGTTTTTCCTCTGCTCCTGAGACGTCTCGTCTGTAACGCAACACAGACGACCACCACTGATTGGTTTTCCAACGGTTACCATAGCTGCAGCTATTGTCTTGGGCCGATTTAATAACGGGTCAGTGCGGAACACAGCCAGGAGGTACTTCTGAGATTGAATGCTTATAGGAAAATGTCCCTTTTTTTTTTTTTTTTTTAATTTAAGCACAGTTCAAATTTAAGATGGTCAGCAGTTAGTGTGAAGATGCTCGCAATATCTAAACTACAAAGCTTATACACCATTCACTCATTTAAAGAAAAAGATAAAACAAATTAAACTTGTCAATGTAATTGACTAATTTAGAAAGATTCTCTCTTAACACTTTGACCCTGCATTGCGTTGTGGCCCCTGGCAGCGACAGGGTTAAAATAACATGTTTACTTCTTTGTATCTAGTGAACATGTAACATTATACTTTTCTTCAGGTGTGCTGAATTCATGCATATCCGCTAACTAAGCTTCTCCATTTTATTAATGATGGCATTAGAATTGCTGTACAAAGATCAGAGTGCGTTTATTTACATTTCAGTTGTTCAAGGTGTGGTTTCCCCAAAATGTGTCCTATCTTGAAAGTGAATTTAATAGATGTCCTTTAAAGCAAATTAGCAGCCTTCTTTATTTTCTTTCTCCTAGTTGTTTATGATATTCTAATATATATATATATTTTTTTTAAGGCTTGAAGCCTGCAGTAGTGTTCACATGGCAACTGCTGCTGCCTATTCCCAGTTCTGCTCTCCACCAGGAAGCACCAATCTGTCAGGCAGACTTCAAAGCGTCATATCAGAGACGCTGTCCTGTTCTGCAGTAAGGTTTATGGAAGTCTACTAATGTCACTTAGTGGAGAAAAAAGATGGAGGCAAACAAATAATTATGCAAAAATGCTAAGATTTACTGCCAAGTTCTGCCTACTATTGTATTATGCAGTAAACCTTAGCATTTTTGCATAATTACTTGTGTGCCTCCATATTTTGTCTACACCAGAGGTGCTCAATTCCAGTCCCCAAGCTCCCCCAACAGGTCAGGTTTTCAGCAAATCCCCACTTCAGCACATGTGGCTCAATCAGAGGCTCAGTCCAAGACCTGTGCTGAAGCGGGATATCCTGAAAACCTGACTTGTGGTGACTTGATGACTTGAGCTAAGCTTCTGGTCTACACTATACCACTATATGCCGCTATTTGGAACATAACGGTTAGTTATGTATTAGATTGGTTAGTTTGTATTGCACCAATGTCTTCTCTCTTTTTTTTTTTTTTTCTTTGTACAGTACTCGTATTGGCATAAAGCGTGCCTCTGTATAACTTTGTACTCGTATTGGCATATAGCGTGCCTCTGTATACCTTTTTTGTATTACTAATGTCACCTGGGGACATGGGGCTTAGCAACCATTTTTTAATTTGGGGTTTTGGGCTCACTTTTTCGACATAAAATGCACAATTTAAATATCACTGTAGGGTCAACTGCGCATTTCAAAAACAAAATCAGATATGTATTTGTTCATTTTAAACTTTGACAGGTGTCAGGCGCCTCCATTTAACCTATAAAACATGCAATGTTCTTGGTTTACTTGGATCCTGGGGGAGACTGGCTCTTTAAGTAAACACAGTGTTGTCTGAACTGCAAGAAAGTGAAAACACTGGGGCTTATTCTGTAAACTCAGATAGCGCTGAACCGTGCAATCTGTACGGAAAGCCCCATTGACTTGAATGGGATTTTCCGTGCAGAAGGCACGGCTCAGCGCTATCGTAGCTTATAGAAGAAGCCCTTTTAACTTTCGGTGAAGCCTGTACAATACAATAAAAAGTAAACTTTGTACAGTACAATTAAATATATCACAGGATATACTGTCCAAAGTGAAGTTGTGTGTCATCTAAGGCAAAAGCACCTTAACAGTTTATATTTGTGTATATTGGTTGAGAAATAATGCTGTCACTCTAGTTTATTTAAGCGCCCCTAAAGAGGATGAAAAAAAAAGGCAAATAAAATAACAATCGAGACGTGTAGTCAGGAAACAAGTAAAAGCAACTTGTGTAAATGAGTTCAGAGTGGACAGGATGGCTGCAAATACAGAATAACATAGAACTAGTCATCAGTATGTTCCATAAATATTATGTTCTTTGGAGCAGCCTTGTCTCATTGTAATTTAGCAAAGATTTTGCCAAACCAAAAAAATGTTTGCCTTGAACACAAGTACTGTGTTTTGTGTTATGTATAATTCCATTGTAATTCCATTGTTAATCTTTTTGGCACTGCTTAACCTCCTGTGCTGAAATCTCTACTTTGACCTGATTTTTACACCCAATGCAAAGTTGGTAGTACTTACTCATTTGCTTAAAGCTACATTAGTCAGAATACCCAACATTATAATGTAACAGTTTAGGACCGTTTATGGTGAAAGCTTGTGATGAAGAATTCTCCTATCCGCACCTGGAAATCATAGCCCACTGTTGAATAGGGTTGTTGTACAAATGACAATTAAGTGAGTCACTTTCCCTACTTTGCAGTTACAGTACTTAAATGTGCAATCCTACATAGCTGACCATAAAAAACAACCTTTTGTAATTAATTCACCATTCAAATTGGCTACCTTAGGCCGTTCATGGGCGCTGCACTAATAGTTGGCTTTGGATAGCCAGCCGTCCTATACTAGGGCCGCGCGCATGGTAGTGAGCGTGGAGCCGGCCCACGGGGAAGATTGCGAAAAGTACGTTTTCACGCCACTACCGCCGCTTTAACGTATGTATGTGTATGTATGTTCCTCCTCTCCTCTCCCTGTCCACGTCGCGGTCATCTATCGCCCCCCTACCTCTACTCACCCCCCTTCTGCCTTTCTCACTTTGAATCCTGGATCTTTTTCTCTCCTCAGACTCCCGTGTTCTTCTCCTTGGGGACTTCAATTGCCACATTGACGACCCCTCTCTCCCTTGGGCTTCCCGCTTTCTCTCTCTAACCTCTTCTTTTGGCCTTCAACAGTGGACTGCAGCCAGCACCCACAAGGATGGCCACTACCTAGATCTGGTTTTCACTAAAAACTTTTCTCTCTCTGATTTCTCCATTTCCACTTTTCCTCTCTCTGACCATCACCTCAACTTATTCTCTCTATCTCGCTTCTCCCCTTCTCAACCTCCATCTACCCCTCGGTTCTGCAGAAACCTGCTCTCTAACCTACCAGTCTTTGAGTCCACTTTACGCTCCTCCCTCTCCTGTCTCTGCTACAGACCTTGACAACCTGGTCAGGAACTACAACTCTGATTTTTCCTCCTCTCTTGATCTACATGCCCCGCTTTCTCTCTGCCGTCCTCACCCTTCTAACTCCTGACCCTGGCTAAATTCCCACATGCTCAAAACATCCAGGGGGAGCATGTGGGGAGATAAGAGAACAATATATACAATATAAGTGCAGACGTCAAGTATTTTATGGATATAAAAGCAGTGTCTTGGCTCTTATGGTTGATCTACTCACAGGAGCAAGGTGATATTATGAGCAGTTGGCAAATTGGGTTGCCACCCTTGAGGATATCTATGAGCTGTACCCCCCTAGCGATTCTCCGTCGGCAGTGTATGTATAGAGAGAGGGAGAAAACTACATAGTGCGATCAATATGATAGTTTATATTTGAAAAAACACAATAAAAATGCGCACTTACAATTTTCACAAAAGTTAAAAGCATGTATCACAATATGTGAATGGAGGATCTCCCGAAACAGCTCACCGCCTCCTACAGGTCAGTCTGCTGGCTTCCACAGCTCTGTTTGGTAGCTGAGGCGAAACGCGTAGAGTTTTACCAGTGGACCTATTTTGGTCTTGGAGACGATCCGTAGAACCAGCTCTGAATGCAGTGACGTCACATCTTGCAGACGGGCGCGCAGAAGGAAGCTCCGGTCCAGGACGCAGAGCTGTGGAAGCCAGCAGACTGACCTGTAGGAGGCGGTGAGCTGTTTCGGGAGATCCTCCATTCACATATTGTGATACATGCTTTTAACTTTTGTGAAAATTGTAAGTGCGCATTTTTATTGTGTTTTTTCAAATATAAACTATCATATTGATCGCACTATGTAGTTTTCTCCCTCTCTCTATACATACACTGCCGACGGAGAATCGCTAGGGGGGTACAGCTCATAGATATCCTCAAGGGTGGCAACCCAATTTGCCAACTGCTCATAATATCACCTTGCTCCTGTGAGTAGATCAACCATAAGAGCCAAGACACTGCTTTTATATCCATAAAATACTTGACGTCTGCACTTATATTGTATATATTGTTCTCTTATCTCCCCACATGCTCCCCCTGGATGTTTTGAGCAATACTTAACCCTTGGAACCCGTGACACAGGTCCCACCAGTGAGGTTTGAGCAAGGGGTTGGATTATTAATCCTATCTGTACCACCTTTCTCATTTATTTTTCACTAATTTCATTCACGAAGTAGCGCCTGTTTTATCACTCTTTTCTAGCACTAAATTCCCACATGCGCATGCTGTGTTCCTCTGAACTCCTCTGGAGGAAATCTCGCACTCTCGCAGACTTTTTTCACTACAAATGTATGCTATCCTGTTTCAACTCTGCCCTCCCTCAAGCTAAACAAACCTACTTTTCTTCACTAATCAACGCGCACAAGTCTAAACCACGCCGACTCTTCTCTGTCTTTGTCGCTCTACTCAAACCACCCTCAGCTGCCTCTTCTTCCTCCATCTCACCTCAGGACTTTGCTGACTATTTTAAGGAAAAGGTGGAATCCATACGTCAGAACATCCCCTCTGTTTCCTCCTCCTACTCTGCTTCCTAAGTCTCCTCCTGCCTTCCTTGACTCTTTCCACTGTCTCAGAGGAGGATGTACAACAGAAGACACGGGTGCCCAATGCTACATCAAATTGACAAAACATATATGGTAATGAGTATAAGGTTTAAATACTTGAATAATAATAGTAATTACTTGTTTTTTTAGTTAAACCCTTTGGCCAAAGCGTCGTAAGCCTGCATACCAACGTCAAGGTAAACCAAAAATGCAGGTCCTAACACTAAAACTGTGAACCCTTCCTGTTACCTCTGTATGAGGGGAAGGAACTGCAGTGAGTCCTGTCCATTTCAGCAAGTTGCCAGAACCTCCCATGTGGTTTTGTCAATTTGATGTAGCATTGGGCACCCGTGTCTTCTGTTGTACGTATGCATTTGCTACGCTCAGTAGCACTCATTTTGGCATAAATATATATTCATGATGTGGTGGATGTAGGAGTTTGAGCTATCTGGGAATGTGTGTTAATCAGAGGAGGATGTGTCACTGTTGCTCGCCTCTTCTCCCTCTACCATTTGCTTTCTTGACCCCATTCCCTCTCATCTCCTAAAATCTCTTGGTCCTACTATAATCCCTACGCTCACACCCATTTTTAACTCCTCCCTCTACTTTGGTACCTTTCCATCCTCCTTCAAACATGCAACAGTTATACCATTACTCAGAAACAGCAAGCTTGACGCTACCTGTCTTTCTAACTATCGACTTGTCTCCCTCCTGCCTTTTGCCTCTAAACTCCTTGAACGTCTTGCATTCTCTCGCTTGCTCCATTTTCTCAACACCTATTTTCTCCTAGACCCTCTACAACAGGCCTGCACAACACGCGGCCCGCCTCCACTCAATGTGTGGCCCGCGGCAGCTTTCCCCGTACTCTCCCCCCCCGTGAGCCGCTCTGCCCCCCTCCTCTCTCGGCCGGGAGCCGCTCACCCCTCCTCTCACGCCGGGGGGGGGGGGGGGAGGTGAGGTGCGGGGGGGGGGGAGGTGAGGTGCGGGGGGGGGAGAGGTGAGGTGCGGGGGGGGGAGAGGTGAGGTGCGGGGGGGGGAGGTGAGGTGTGGGGGGGGAGGTGAGGTGTGGGGGGGGGAGGTGAGGTGTGGGGGGGGAGGTGAGGTGCAGGGGGGAGGCGTGGTGCGGGGGGGTGGTGTGCAGAGGGGATGAGGTGCGGCGGGGAGTATTATGTGTTTGATGTGGAGGGGGAGTATTGTGGGTGAGGGGGAGAGATGGGGGTATGAGAGATAGATGGGGAGTATCGCAAAGGTTGATAGTTAGGGGTTCTGGGGGAGATATGATGATGAGGGGTGCTGAGGGAGATATATGAGGATGATGATGAGAGGTGCTGGAGGAGAGATGATGATGATGATGATTTTACCCGTGCGGCCCAAATTTTTTTTCCTTGGAGCCGTTCGGCCCTTCTCGCTTTACGAGTTGTGCAGGCCTACTCTACAATCTGGCTTCCGCACTGCTCACTTCACTGAAACAGCCCTCACTAAAATAACTAATGACCTCCATGCTGCCAAAGACAGACGTCATTACACTCTGCTCATATTTCTCAACCTCTCTGCAGCATTTGACACATTGGACATCCCTCTTCTCCTTCACATTCTCCATACTCTTGGTATTCGGAACAAAGCTCTATCCTGGATCTCCTCTTACCTCTCCCATCGTACTTTCAGTGTCTCTTCTGCTAACACCTCATCCTCCTCTATTGATCTCTTCTCTTTTCTCTGTACACACTTTCTCTAGGTGACTTAATAACATCTCTTGGGTTCAAATATCACCTCTATGCTGATGACACACAAATTTACTTTTCTACCCCGACCTTACACCTGCTGTACAAACCAAAGTTTCTGAATGTCTCTCTGCGATAACCTTGATGGCTCTCTGCTGCCTTAAACTTAACATGGCTAAAACAGAGTTCCTTATACTTCCTCCCAAAACTGGCCCTACTACCTCCTTCCACATTACTGTTGGAAGTTCTCTCATTCACCCAGTAGCCCAAGCACGCTGCCTAGGGGTCTCACTCGACTCCTCTCTCACATTCAAAACGTTTCTAAAACCTGTTGCTTTTTCCTCCGCAATATCACATAGATACGCCCGTTCCTCTGTTGCTCAACTGCTAAAACTCATTCTCTCCCATCTTGATTACTGTAACCTCCTGCTGTCCGGCCTTCCTGCCTTTCACCTATCTCCCCTACAATCTATCCTAAACTTTGCTGCCAGAATCGCTCTACTCTTTCTAAATCTGTCTCCGCGTCTCCCCTCCTGAAATCCCTCTCCTGGCTTCTGGTCAAATTCCGCATCTCACACTCAATTCTCACTTTTAAAGCTTTACACTCTTCTGCCCCTCCTTACATCTCAGCCCTAATTTCTCGCTATGCACCATCCAGACTCCTGCGTTCTTCTCAAGGATGTCTTCTTTCTACCCCCTTTGTATATAAAGCCCTCTCCCACCTTAAACCTTTCTCACTGACTGCCCCGCACCTCTGGAATGCCCTTCCCCTCAATACCCGACTGGCATCCTCTCTATCCACCTTAAAGACCCACCTTAAGACACACTTGTTTAAAGAGGCATATGAATACCACTGTGGATAATACTGGACACATGATACATAAAACTTGGCCCCCTGCAGACGCACTTACCAGAATTCCCTCCTACTGTCTCTGTACGTTCTCCCTACCTACCAATTAGATTGTAAGCTCCTTGGAGCAGGGACTCCTCTTCCTTAATGTTATTTCTATGTCTGAAGCACTTATTCTCATGTCCTGTTATTTATATTATGTACTAGCTGATATACCCGGCGTCGCCCGGGCGTGGAAGGGCAGGGGGCATGGAGTGGAAGGGGGGGGGACAAAGGGCAGGGAGTGGGGGGGGCAAAGGGCAGGGAGGGAGGGGGCAAAGGGCAGGGAGGGAGGGGGCAAAGGGCAGGGAGGGAGGGGGCAAAGGACAGGGAGGGGGGGGGCAAAGGGCAGGGAGGGGGGGCAAAGGGCAGGGAGGGGGGGGGGACTCCATCCCACACACACACACACACAATCCCCCCCCCCACACACACACACAATCCCTCCCCCACACACACACACACAATCCCCCCCCCACACACACACACACAATCCCCCCCCCACACACACACAACCCCCCCACACAATCCCCCCCACACACAATCACACAATCCCCACACTCAATCCCCCCCCCACACACACACACAATCCCCCCCCACACACAATCCCCCCCCCACACACACACTTCCCACACACACACACACACACACACACACACACACACACACACACACACACACACACACACACACACACACACACACACACACACACACACACACACACACACACACACACACACACACTCAATCCCCCCCACACACACACACACACACACACACTCAATCCCCCACACACACACTCAATCCCCCCCACCCCCCACACACACTCAATCCCCCCCACCCCCCACACACACAGTCAATCCCCCCACCCCCCACACACACACTCAATCCCCCCACACACACACACTCAATCCCCCCACACACACACACTCAATCCCCCCACACACACACTCAATCACTCCCCCCACCACCACCAAAAAACAGTTAATCAGTCCACAATTTCACCTGGGGGGCGACATGCTCCGATCCCCCAACCTCCCATGCTGCTGAAAACGGGAAGCAAACAGGAAGATAAGGAGGGCTTGTCTGTGTGAAGAGAGAAGCCCCGCCCCCTCTGCAAGACACAGACATAGAAGCAGCAGCACGGAGCGCCCCCAGGTTTCCCTGCAAGCTGCTCGTGCCCCCCCTACATAATCGTGCGCCCCCCCAAGCTAATGTATGTAACACCCCCCCCTACCTAGTGTGTGTGTGTGTGCGTGTGTGTGTGTGTGTGGCCCGTCACTCCGCCTCAGGCCAATGAGAGGTGTGCGGGGGCGGGCGGCCCAAGGGACCAATGAGATTTCCCCTAGGGACACCGGACAGGCATACAGTGCTTTCACTAATATAGTATAAGATTTATTTGATTACCATGTGTATTACTACTGTTAAGCGCTATGAACATTAATGGCGCTATATAAATAGACATACAATAGTGTGCGTGTGTGTACACAATGTTAATAAATAATTTATTCTTACAGTTTTTTTTTTAAATTTTAAAAATATATAATAAATTAATAACACACCCGCACACGTGCACATACACGCGCGCGTATACACATGCGCGCGCATACCACTGCAAACCTGACACTCCCG
This sequence comes from Ascaphus truei, assembly GCF_040206685.1. Lineage (NCBI taxonomy): Eukaryota > Metazoa > Chordata > Amphibia > Anura > Ascaphidae > Ascaphus > Ascaphus truei. The sequence continues at coordinate 29,931,407 of NC_134491.1, forward strand.
GCAGCACGGACCGTACACACAAATTGTGCGTCACGTGCACGCGCGTTCGCACAGGCGCGCCCGCACCTACTATACAACAAGCCTAACTCTGACCATGCCAAAAACCAAGCTTAACTGCACAAGTTGAATTTCTTTGCAGCCCCAGGATAGTGTTGGTCAATCAAGTGTTTCCTCTGTGTCCTTACATGAGAACCAGTATAGATTTGGGGAGTAGAGTGGTTGTTGCCTGTGCCTGTAGTAAGACCCCTTCGAAGTATCAACATTTTTACAAATGAACTCTAAAAAGGTGTAATTAAATGTGATCCTTTATTCTCTGGTAGTGGCACAGCTCTGTTTTAGGGCTAGATCTCACTTCAAAATATCCAAATAAACATTCAGCACAATTCTGCTGTTGAGAGTTTGGATTGTGAGAAATAAAGATTATTTACTCTGTGTTCGTTCGTTCTTGTTAAACATGACAATTTGTTTAGTCACTGGGTAGTCATCGTTCTTTTGCCTTAAGAAGGAAATGACTCGCTACTAACCAAATTATGTTCATAGACAGAAACAGAATGTGTGGTTTTGCGCAAATTGTTGTGAAAGAAGTTAACTGTTCCCATGTACCTGAGGACAGTGGCTCTGTGTCTTAAAGCTGCAGTTCAGTCAATATCCTGCATATGTGTTTTTTTTAATAAATCAGTTCTGTAGTAAGAAAAAATACTTTTAGCATTTCTGTTTTTAAAAAAACAACTTTGAAAGACCAATTTTCTTGTATTCTATTTCAACAAGCATTTACTAAGGCACTGCCCCTTCATGTCCTGTCACAAGCCCTGGCACACCCCTTTGTCAGCCCTGCCCTCCCTCTAGCACATGTCAGTGCAGGAGTGCTCATGAATATTCATGAGCTTCCACTGAGTGACAGAAGCAGAGGAAAAACATATGCCATATCTAAATATGTTGCCAAATGTCGCCGATCAATACATGGAGAACGAATTGACTGGCAGCTATACAGTTCTTTAGGTAATTAGAGATTGCACACATGAAACTATTGAATAAAATAAATAAATAAAAAGACTGAACTGCAGCTTTAATAGGAAGTGCACAGGTTTGGTTCACATAACTAACTGTAATTCACTGGATGGCCTACTTTTCACCTGCCTACTAACTAAGCTATAGCTGTTCTGGGGTGCACTGCTGCCTGGCACAGTTCAGGTAACACCTTTTCTACTTGGATGAGGGCAGGAAAAGTTGGTGCTCTACTATGAAAGGAATGAATAAATAGGGAAGTTGATAAACATGTTAATCAAGCAAACCTAATTGTGAAATTGAAGCAGGGGGTCGCTGGAGCTGAACCCCATTAATTTCAACTCTGGCGACCCCCTTCTTTTGGAGAATCTTACCTCTGAAGTCGGTGCCAGTAGCTGCTCTGGCTCAGCAAGCAGGGCCTTCAAGTTTAAAGCTCCCGCATCACATGAGCCAATAGGAAGCTGCACTGATGACATCACTGCTTCCTATCTGTTCAGAGGGTGGGAAATCTTTGAAGAGCGAACATATTGGGAACCCTGGTAGCTGAGGAGAGGGGGTACTGGCACCTAGTGTGAAGGTATGATCTCCCGAATCAGGGGTTCCCCGGAGCTGAAATGAACAAGGATTTGCAAAATAAATCTGCTGGCTTGGATTCATGCTTTAAGTGCATTTTCTTCCAATGAAATCAAAGATACTAAGTGTAAATTAGCTTCACTGCCACCTAGGCAATCTTGTTGCGTGCTTTTTAACGAGCTTTAATATAATCACATAAACGTAACACCTTATTTCCAGTTATAACAAGGCTGTTCCTATCAGTGATGATCTCTCTCTCTCCGCCCCGCACTCCCCCCCAACAGTTAAATCACCTTATTTTGGGATCTTCCTATACCACACCTTTCCAAGGGACTCTGGAACTAGAGCGCCATATCCTGTAGTTGTAGAATTAGTCATGGTGTGCGGGGGGCAGGCAGGCAATGTTTTTGATTCGCCAGAATTACATTGCTGTGGGCATATTATTAGTCTGGGAAAATCGCCCAGGAGACACAACAGCCAATAGATGCTTAATAAAAGTGAAAATGTATGCTCAAAACTGTTAACCCTTCCCTTACATCTGTGAATTCACATGAAATGTTCTACAACATTGAAAATGTTGCTAAACTGTTCTGACTTGTACTGTTTGTGTAGTTATTTGCAACATTGTCTTATATTAATGGAGCATGATTCAAAACAACCCCCGGACTCCCCTGCCTGAATCGCATTAATCCCAATTAGATTATTAAAAGGCATGGACACAGTCAACATTTAAATGTTTGGTGAAAGTTCTATAATTTTTGAAGTTTTCACCTTTTCACCGAGACCCTGCACAAGTCTTTGAAGCTGCCGTTCAAGCAATATCCTACATGTTTTTTTTTTTTTTTAATAAATCGGTTCTCTACTATGAGAAAATATTAGTAGCATTTAAAAAAATAAACAATTTAAGACATTTTTAATGTATTCTAATGTAATAAGCATTTTTGTTCCTATAGCAACCATATACAGTCACATCCCCTTCTGAAACAGCATCACCTTTTGAGCGCTGCCCCCTCTAGCAGTGAACCAATTGAATCTAGCGTCGTCCTGGTCACATGATCTTCCTTGCAGAACTTTGGCTGGCAGTGCAGCAGAAGAGTACCCATGATAGTGAACCCCGAGCCGAATCTTCAGTGATAGATTACAGGAGAACGGATTGATCAGCAATTTAGCTAATCACTTTGATAGTATTGATGAGCATACTGGATGAATTTTTTTCCCATGATGGCTTGAACTGCAGCTTTAATTTAATTTGTCTAGCTGTGCAGCTATGTGTGTGATGTAAATCAATTTAACACACACAGCAGTTGGCATATAGTAATCCAACACTTGGCCATGCAAAATAGCCAGTTCCCTAATTCACTACTGGAATCTGCAGTATGCGGACAGTCTTTGTATCTGCAAAGGAATTAAAGTACTTTACTCGCATGAACGTTTCATGCACCAGTTGTACAGGTTTTTCCCTTGAGATGCTGTTTGTTTAGGAACATTCTCTCATATCGGAATGAAACCAAAGTATTTTCCCAGCCCTGCACAGCGATGCTATGCATGTTGGTTATTACAAGTGCAGAAGACTGGATGGAGTACATTGGTTGCTGCTTTATAGCATGTTGTGTCCCTATAAATTTGAGTTTTTAAATTGCCCAATTACAGATCTTTACTCAAAAAAGCTTCCCACCACAGGTGCATTATTTACAGAAACCTCTGCTGCTTTGACACCAATCATAGTCTATTTTTGTTCACATTACCAGAATAATGAATCAGTGGGGACTTTAACTTTGCTTGTTTACTAAAGAACAGCAGAGCGCACTGTCCTGATGTATTGAAGGCACTTGTCTCTGAATGGGTTTCAGACTAAACACCAGCTGTGTGACATTAGGAGAAAAATGTCTTTTGTATCAGTGGCACTACAATTGAGTTAAATCCAATTAAAAAGCTCCTCAGGGCAAGGGTTTATTGTTTTACTCGGTGCTTTGTGACAAGGTGATAGTGTAAAGAAGGCGCTGAAACAATACTAGTGTTCACCACTCTATAAGTGAATAATTAATAAAGTGTATAAAAATACTTATAATAACTTAAGTGCATACAATATATAAGTGACTGATAATAGTGAAAAAAACCGTATATAAATGGTTGTAACCCCTGCTCAAACCCTCTGGAAGGGACTGTCTTCACTGGTCCCAGATGATCGATATATGTTCTCACAACCCAGGGGGAGCATAAAGGAAAAAACAACGAAAAACACAAACTAAGTGCAGACTGTAAACTTCAATATAGCAGTATGTGAGGAAACTTGGCTCTTCTGTAAAGAGATTCTGAAATGTGACGGATCGCCACAAAAATCAGACTGGAGGTGATTCACCCGGCATCCAGGGGACAGATACAGCAGCGCGGTGATCGAGCCTGCCTTCTCGGGGCATAGAGGGGATACCTTGGAGGTGTGGCAGTCACGCCTGTTCCTGGAGGCAATTCCAGTATCACTGCTGCGTGGAGAGGACAAACAGGTGCGGTGAGCGGTGGCCATATCCAGACACTCCTAGTCACTTGGTATAAGTGCTAAATGCTTGATATTGTCTTTGTTATTGTAAGTGCACATTTTTAAACTACACCATAAAGTTATCCTTTTTATACTGATCTGCACCATGGAGATTTCTTTTTATTCTTCCATGTTCCTATCTACCTGATGCTTATGTGTGAGAGCTGTCCTGTGTATCCAGACGACATCACAGATTCAACAGATCCAGTTATTGCCCTTATTCATCTGCCATCCTGTGAGTAGGCTTTACAGAAGAGCCAAGTTTCCTCACATACTGCTATATTGAAGTTTACAGTCTGCACTTAGTTTGTGTTTTTTCCGTTGTTTTTTCCTTTATGGGGGAAAAATAATAAGTGCAATATAAGCGCTAGTGTATACAGAATAATACAGTGTTATAAACAGTACATATATTGGAACAAAACCTGTGATACAGTTAGTGAAGGTAGTCCTTGAGCTGCCTGGGAGGTAAATCCGGTATCTTCCAACCGGATGAGAAGATTCGTGTGGAGTAGCCTCCTATGGCGCTTAGGATATGGACTGGAATGGAATCTTCTGTGATGTTTTTTCAAACCGGGAATACCTCAGAGAGGGTGACAAGAAGCAAACAAAAAACACCGCAATAGTGTATTACCTTGGGGCATAAATGACCATATGGGGCAAGATATACAGAGCATTTATTGGTTAAAACAATTGTAACCTCAATTGACATAAAACATGTATATAATTAATAAACAGTTGACTTTTCTCCTGCTAGTTTAAGAATTGTGCTTCCAAGCGCTTGTGCTTTAAGAAGCTACTTTGCTCCGCCGTTGAGTAAAATTGAAATCCTACTCACCATCCATGAGTAGGACATGTACAGTGGTTCGGGGTCTTTTTGCAGGGGTAACCGCTTGCCATGGGGTGCAGGACGTCCTTTCAATGCGGGGGGAAAGTGTTACGGTCCTCGTGGTTTGCTGCCGACAGAGTAGTTTCACCGTCTCCTCCCGCTGACGTCACCGTCTGGTTTGCACAGCTACGGTGTCCCTGGAAGACCAAGAATCCTCCTACGCGTTTCGAAACTCCTCAATACTGGGTTTCTTCTCCCCCTGGGTTGTGAGAACATTACTCGGTGCTTTGCCATGATAAATTATTTAGGCGTGGAAAGGTGCTCCTTGCTATGATGTTTGTTACCTGGACCGTGCAATCTATAGGAAGATTCCCTCCCCCACCCCCCCATCCCCACAGATAGTAATCAGGTCAAACTCACACAGGCACGTATAATGTATGTATGTATGTCTTTATTTGTATAGCGCCATAAAATGTACATAGCGCTTCACAGTAGTAATACATGTCATATAAATAGCAAATATAAATAACACATCATGGGAATAAGTGCTTCAGACATACTGTAAAAGTAACATTAAGGAAGGAGTCCCTGCTCCGAGGAGCTTACAATCTAATTGGTAGGTAGGGAGAACGTACAGAGACAGTAGGAGGGAATACTAGTAAGTGCGTCTGCAGGAGGCCAAGCTTTGTGTCATGTGTCCATGATTATCCAGTGCTACTCATATGCTTCTTTAAGCAGATGTGTCTTAAGGTGGGTCTTAAAGGTGGATAGCGAGGGGGCTAGTCGGGTATTGAGGGGAAGAGCATTCCAGAGGTGTGGGGCAGAAAGTGAGAAAGGTTTAAGGCGGGAGAGAGCTTTAGATACAAAGGGGGTAGAAAGAAGACATCCTTGAGAAGAACGCAAGAGTCGTGATGGTGCATAGCGAGAAATTAGGGCTGAGATGTAATGAGGGGCAGAAGAATGTAAAGCTTTAAAAGTGAGCAGTAGAATTGAGTGTGAGATACGCGATTTAATCGGAAGCCAGTAGAGTGATTTCAGCAGGGGAGACGCTGAGACAGATTTAGGAAAGAGTAGAGTGATTCTGGCAGCAGTGTTTAGGATAGATTGTAGGGGAGACAGGTGAGAGGTAGGAAGGCCGGACAGCAGGAGGTTGCAGTAATCGAGACGTGAGAGAATGAGGGCCTGAGTCAGAGTTTTAGCAGTTGAGTAACAGAGGAAAGGGCGTATCTTTGTGATATTGCGGAGGAAAAAGCGACAAGTTTTAGAAACGTTTTGAATATGAGAGGAGAATGAGAGAGAGGAATCAAGTGTGACCCCTAGGCAGCGTGCTTGGGCTACTGGGTGAATGATCGTATTTCCAATAGCAATGTGGAAGGATGTAGTAGGGCCAGGTTTGGGAGGTAGTATAAGGAGCTCTGTTTTTGCCATGTTAAGTTTCAGTCGGCGGATGGCCATCCAGGATGATATTCCAGAGAGGCATTCAGAAACTTTGGTCTGTATAGCAGGTGTAAGGTCAGGGGTTGAAAGGTAAATTTGTGTGTCGTCAGCATAGAGGTGATATTTAAACCCAAAAGATGTGATTAGGTCACCTAGAGAGAGTGTGTAGAGAGAAAAGAGAAGGGGTCCCAGGACAGAGCCCTGGGGTACCCCCACAGAGAGATCAATAGAGGAGGAGGAGGTGTTAGCAAAAGAGACACTGAAGGTACGATGGGAGAGGTAAGAGGAGATCCAGGATAAAGCTTTGTTCCGAATACCAAGAGTATGGAGAATGTGAAGGAGAAGAGGGTGGTCCACGGTGTCGAATGCTGCAGAGAGGTCGAGTAATATGAGCAGAGTGTAATGACCTCTGTCTTTGGCAGCGTGGAGGTCGTCAGTTATTTTAGTGAGGGCTGTTTCAGTAGAGTGAGCAGTGCGGAAGCCAGATTGTAGAGGGTCTAGTACAGAATAGGTGTTGAGAAAGTGTAGCAATCGAGAGAATACAAGACGTTCAAGGAGTTTGGAGGCAAAAGGCAGGAGGGAGACAGGTCGATAGTTAGAAGGACAGGTAGGGTCAAGCTTGCTGTTTTTGAGTAATGGTATAACGGTTGCATGCTTGAAGGATGAAGGAAAGGTACCAGAGTAGAGGGAAGAGTTAAAGATCTGTGTGAGCATAGGGATTATAGAAGGAGCAAGAGGTTTTAGGAGATGGGAGGGAATGGGGTCAAGTGGGCAAGTGGTAGAGGGCGAAGAGGAGATCAGCAGTGATACATCCTCCGAGATAGCAGAAAAAGAGTCAAGAAAGACAGGAGGAGAGTTGGGAAGCATTGTGGGATGGGAGGAGGCAACAGATGGGATGTTCTGCCGTATGGACTCCACCTTTTTCTTAAAAAAGTCAGCAAAGTCCTGAGGTGAGATGGATGAAGAAGAGGAGGCAGCTGAGGGTGGTCTGAGTAGAGAGTCAAAGACAGAAAAGAGACGGCGTGGGTTAGACTTGTGTGTGTTGATTAGTGATGAAAAGTAGGTTTGTTTAGCCTGAAAGAGGGCAGAGTTGAAACAGGATAGCATAAATTTGTAGTGAATGAAGTCTGCGAGCGTATGAGATTTCCTCCAGAGGCGTTCAGAGGAACGAGTGGAGGAACGCAGCATGCGTGTGTGGGAGTTTAGCCAGGGTCTGGGGTTAGAAGGGCGAGGACGGCAGAGAGAAAGTGGGGCATGAAGATCAAGAGAGGAAGATAAGGCAGAGTTGTAGTTCCTGACCAGGTTGTCAGGGTCTGAAGTGGAACTGAGAGAGGAGAGGGAGGAGCGTAAAGTGGAATCAAGAGCTGGTAGGTTAATAGAGTGCAGGTTTCTGCAAAAACGAGGGCGAGATGGAGATGGAGATGGAGAGAAGCGAGAGAGAGAAAATGAGATGAGGTGATGGTCAGAGAGAGGAAAAGGGGAAATGGAGAAGTCGGAGAGAGAGAAGTTTTTAGTGAAAACCAGGTCTAAGTAGTGGCCATCCTTGTGGGTGCTGGCTGCAGTCCACTGTTGAAGGCCAAAAGAAGAGGTTAGAGAAAGAAAGCGGGAAGCCCAAGGGAGAGAGGGGTCATCAATGTGGCAATTGAAGTCCCCAAGGAGAAGAACAGGGGAGTCTGAGGAGAGAAAGAAAGAGAGCCAGGATTCAAAGTGAGAGAGAAAGGCAGAAGGGGGATGAGTAGAGGAAGGTGGGCGATAGATGACCGCCACATGGACCGGGAGAGGAGAGAAGATCTGGACTGTGTGAGCCTCGAAGGAGGGAAAAGCAAGAGAGGGGGGAATAGAAACTGTTCTGTAACGGCAGAGAGAGGAGAGCAGGAGCCCCACGCCTCCACCCCTGCCATCAGGGCGTGGAGTGTGGGAGAAGGAAAGGCCACCGTAGGAGAGGGCAGCTTCCAGAGCAGAGTCAGACTGAGTGAGCCAGGTCTCAGTTATAGCAAAGAGAAGCAGGGAGTGAGAGAGAAAGAAGTCATGCACAGAGAGGAACTTGTTAGAGAGGGAGCGAGCATTCCAAAGTGCACAGGAGAAAGGGAGAGAGGAGGGAGGGTGGCAGGGGATGGGTATGAGGTTAGAGGGGTTGACACCAGAAGGAGTAGAAGTTGCATGTGGAAGGCGAGGACGAGAGCAAGTAGAAATAAGGCAGGGACCAGGATTGGGAGAGATATCCCCAGAAGCAAGGAGGAGAAGCATGGACAGAAAGAGAATTTGTGAGGATGATTTGTAGGGGTGTGTTTTAGTGCAGGCGGCATAACTGTGTGGTGACAGAGGGCGCAGGTAAGAGAGGAGTTCATGTAAACTGAGAAGTGGTGAAGTAAGGAGAGATGGCGAAATATGAATAGAGTTAGAGACATGAGGCTGGTGGAAGGAAGTGCATAATTTGAAAATAAGTGAGGTTACAGTAAATATAAAAAGTAAAGGTGGCATCACAGCAATAGTAATGTGTTGAGATGTGCAGAGTGGGATGATAACCTCCTTTCCAGCGTAGTTCAAATGCAGGAATCAGAAGCAGTAGAGTGTGTCCACTTTTTCCACTTCTTTTTGAACTTCCTTTTTTAAACTTCCACTACTTGAAAGATTTCTACTTAAAAGCATTTCTGCTTAAGAGCAAAGGCTGCTAGCAGCAATGGCTGTTGTAAGTTTACTTATATACATGTAGAAAGTCACCTGGTTGGTACAACAAACTTAATTAGCACATGTGAGCGTAGTTAAACCAAATTGTTTTTCAATTATAAGGCTAAGGCCCCACTCACTGCGCGCACGTCTGAGCGCCTGGCGGTGCGTGCACCAGTTTCAGCTGCTGTCTGTGGTCAGGAGGAGATCAGGAGATCGGGCGGTGTGGTAGGGGTGTGGCCATGACATCACGCGGCATTGGCTGCACTGCCGCGACGTGGCAAACGCTCGGCCGCTGCACCAGAAGACAACATTTTTGTCTTTTGGCAAAGGCAATCGCGCTTTTGGCTACAATTATACCAGCTCTGGCTGGGCGTGCGCGCGATTTTGAGGCATCATTGTGATGTGTCTGAGCGGGATGTGTACTGCAGGCAGGAGGCAGCCGGAGGAGACAGGGAGGCGTGGTCGTGGGCGGTTTGCTCTCATTGAATGAACCGCTCACGTGACACGGCCGTCGCCTGCTTAAAACAAAATCCAAGGTCTGTTCTCCTGTCTGCCGCCCCGCAGTTCCTGTCTGTGCACGTTGTGCGCATTGTGCGCGGTATTTAACATTCTTTGGATCGTTGCAATTTGATTTTGAAGTGCGCGGCGGCGCTTTGGGTATAATCACGCCCTTTTGCAGGCACGCGGCGGCAGTGACTGGGGCAGGCCCCATAGAGGGCCGTATCTTGTTCGCGCTGCGCACGTCATAGCTCGCGACCAGTAGGGACTAAGCCCAAGAATCCGCATCAACAGCTTGCTTGCGGTCTAAACAATCTGATGCACCGGGTCAAGTGGTTAGACCCAAGAGAGCATCCTGCAAGATAATGCCCACTATCTAAACAGTGTGGCAAACCAATTCCAGTGTCTGCTGCATGTGTGCAAAGGACAATGGGAGATTTTTGACTGATTTGGTCAGGAGTGAATCTCTAACTTGTCTTCTATGCTGTGGTGGTAGCCATATTTAGTTTATCGGGTGACAATGGGTTGGTCATAGACTCCAGTTCTACCCACCTTAAACTATGGTCCCAGTGCCAAGTGACTACTTCTGATAATTTGGCGGCTCATGAGACAGTGGAGAGCCAAGCCCCCCCCCCCCCCGCCCCTGTCGTCGGGGTAGTCAGAATTCTCCTGCTAATCTTAGGTCATCCCAGCAATGGGGGATGTTGCAGATTTTATGTTATTATTTTGTTTGAACACATGAAATGAACACACAGATACCCAGCAAGCTCTAAGGAACCCCAAAAATTACCACATAATATTTATGTATATGTCAATTGGAGTTCTAGTGGGCGTGGCTAAATGTATACAACAAAAAACAAAAGCCCAAAGCTACATCTAATATGACAAAAATACAGTGAAATACCTATATGTCTCTTGAAAAAGGGTCATTTAGTTAAACTCCTTGGCCAAAGCGTGAAAAGCCTGCTAGCCACATCAAGGCATGACCATTAGCAGCTCCTAACACTAACTGATTAAAATTCTTATTTACCTCTATAATTAGAGGAAGAATGATCGCATTGGATCTGTCAAACCAGCTGTATGCAAGACCTGCTCACCTGGAAAGTGGGGAGGGTCGAACTTAAACCCTGGGAGGGAGGGGCCAATGACCTCCAAAACAGCTGAGACCAGCTGGACAAAGTTAATAAACACACAGATACCCAGCATAGCTGTAAAACACGTGGGGACATCGTTTTGTCCATGTGAACTTATAGACCTCCTTTTAGCCTTCATCGATTTCAATGAACCTTGATTATTTTTAATCATACAGTTTTGTGGTGGTCTTTTTTGTTTCTTTCCTGTTGCAATGATTTGATTTTATATGTAATCTGTAGTAATGAAATGGAAAATAGAAAAAAGGCTTTGGAACTGAATTGCAGTTAGAGTTTTATATGTAAATTATCGCCCTACGAAGAGTACAAAACAGGTGTGGCTAGACCTTTCTAGGCTCATTTGTATTGTATGTAGAAAAGGTGAGTTCTCGCCCCCCAAGTAAATTAACCCTGGTTATTCTCTTCTCAGGCACTCCGCTCCTCACTAGTGATTGTTGCGGTGTACTGCCCCGTGGTAGCAGCTGTCTTCATCGTCTTGAAACTGGTGAACTACCGTTTACACCGGGCTCTGGATGAAGGGGAAATTGTGGAGAGAAGCGCCAGCGAGTTGACAGAGCGGGCGACAAAGGCAGAGCGGAGCGATAGCTCAGCTAGAAGAGAGGACAGCAATGGACCCGGGTAAGAAAAGGGAGCGAGGAAGAGCTGGCAGTGGGGAGTGACCAGACACTACTAGTCTTCTAGTTTTCCAATTGGACCTGTAAAAAATTAATTTGTAAGGCTGCATTTAAGCTGAAAAAAAGTATATACAATTAGAATATACATTTTTAAGAAATCTGTTTGAGATCCTTTCTAAATTATTTGTGAATGACCTAGCCCTCTGACCTGTCATACACATGAGCACAAATACGAGACGCCTCATTAATATCCCTCAATTCTGCCTTTGGAATAGCTCAAGCATATTGTCCTTTTTCTTGCTCTACATTTTACACATCAGCAGCACTCAGAAACATGGCATTTTTGTGCTGCTCCAAAATATTTAGGACTCCTATCACTTCTGATATGTAATGTCAATTGGGACACTGCAACCATTAAAAATTGAACCTGTCCTACCTCCTAAAGAGAGAAAATGATCACGGTGGTTTTGCTTTGTATATACATTTGTATTAACATTTTGAGCTTCGTCCTAAACAGATTTGCAGCCTGCCATTACATGCATGATCAATCTTACAAACATACGCTATTATTTACTGATGCATGTTCTTAACTCTATACAGGCATACCCCGGTTTAAGGACACTCACTTTAAGTACACTCGCGAGTAAGGACATATCGCCCAATAGGCAAACGGCAGCTCGCGCATGCGCCTGTCAGCACGTCCTGAACAGCAATACCGGCTCCCTACCTGTACCGAAGCTGGGACTATAGAGCCTGTTACACATGCATTATTTACATCAGTTATGCACGTATATGACGATTGCAGTACAGTACATGCATCCATAAGTGGGGAAAAAAGGTAGTGCTTCACTTTAAGTACATTTTCGCTTTACATACATGCTCCGGTCCCATTGCGTATGTTAATGCGGGGTATGCCTGTAGTCACTTAATCATTTAATTGCTTACTTTGTAATATGTTCAGTTTTTAAATGCAGTAAGTTGGAAACTACAAAGTCTTCTGTTTTTCACATTTGCTCCTTTTGTGGTTGGACTCATTTTGCAGTAACTGCACAAACATGCGCGCACCTGACATTTGACTTTCTTCTCTGGCAGGGATCCAGGTGGAGGGATTGAGATGTCGGAGTTTGTAAGAGAAGCGACTCCTCCTGTCGGATGCAGTTCACGTAATTCCTACTCTGGGTTGGACCCAAGCATTCAGGTATGAGACTCAATCAAAGTACAAGTCTCACAACTGAAGTCCACAATAAAGCTCATATTCAAAAATTCATCAAGACAGGCTCTGAAGGGGCAGTCCTGTTTGGTTAAAATTGTCTGTAAACAAGTTAATAATTTAATTGTTTTCCTTAGACAATGAAAATCATGGTTACAGAAAAATGTTGATGGGACATTGAAGTGGTATCCCCTCTGCCTTTATTCTGTACCTATTCGGTTAGCGGACCAGTCAGGTCAAGGGTTAGGATAGGGGTGGTCACTGATTGGGAGAAGGTTCTACTTAACTGCGAGGAGATAAAGGAAGTCAAACCGTTCCCCATGTTTGTTAAAAAGAAAAAGGTCCAAGATAAATATCACTGACCTTTCATATTGGTCCTAGAAAGGACTGCACCTTTAAACTGTTGACCTCAATCTGATGGTCACTAAAATAGCTTGCTTAGTCAAGTATGAACGTGCCCTGAAGGACAGAGATTGGACTGAGATACCTGTGGGGAAGCTGATGGATGACTAGACATAATAAGATGATGGTACACTGTATTTCTAAAAACCTGGTCAATTCCTACAATAAATTCCTACAATTCTTCACTTATGTCTTTTTTTTTTTTTTTAAACAGGTTGGTATGTCTAGATATGGAGCAGCATCAGCAAGCAAAGGTATGATCAAAATGAGTACAAAAAATGTTTTAGCTATTAGAATACATGTTTATCAAGTAGTAGTGAACTGTTCTATAGGAATTTAAAAACGCCATGCTGGGCGTACTTCTAGTTAAACACTTGGCATTCCAGCCCTCCAGTTGTGAGAATTTTCGCTGTTTTCAGTCACTAATGGTGGCGATGCTGGAAGACCTATTTTAAGACGTAGTATCTTCAGAACCAAGTGACTCCTGATTATTGCGATTTATGTACACCTGCCCTAAAGTTCCCCAGCTCTCAATTTAATAAAAAATACAATCCATAAAATGCAGTATTATGGCTTTAATAGTTTTTTGTAAATGGCACATATCATTTTTCCATGCAAATGTTTGTAATATAACTTTTTCAGAAGTATAAATATACAGCTAAGAATTGTGTGTATATTTTTTTTCCCATTACCTATCAGTATTTCCACTGTAGGTCTAGACATTGTGAAGATTAATTTTTTTTTACAAGTATTTTATGTTGGGTTAATCGTCAACTGCTTAGAAACTAAATATGCTGCATACACAGGGAATGTCTGGTTGTTAAAATTGGAGGTTATTTTCCATCATTTGACGGAGTTCATAAAAATAAATTTTTACACATGCATATGATTTGATGATTTTACAAAAATATATTTAAATAGGCACCCAGAGCTTCATGGAGGTTTACTTGGCCTGGCTATCCTGACCATTTTCTTATCTATTACCCTCTCACTAGACTTTAAGGCTCCTCGCACATCTCGCAGGGTTAACATGGCTGTCTACAGTATGCCTTGCTCTATACCCAGTGATTCAAGTTGAAGCCTCAAACAGGCCAGGTCTTCAGGACAATACAAAACTAAACATTTTGCTGTTGGTGGCCCTTAGACTGAACTTGAATCGCCCTAATCTGTACAGCAGTTGTGATGGTTATAGGTGTTATCCCTTTACTGCTTTGTTATACATGAAAACGAATGCAATTGTTATGCTGCTTCCAATAAATGTCTCCTCTTAAGAGGTCTTCCATATTCCATAGCACACTTTTAGCCAAGCTTTGCTGTGGTTGGAGTACATGACCTCGTACATTCTCCCATTGAATTGTCTGCCGCAGGCTCTGCCTTTTTGCATTAGCTACCTTCATTTTCTTCTACATCCTCTATGGCAGCCAATGGGATAGCTCCTCCTCCTCACAGCTGGTAGGATAAGCACTTCTTGTGACCACTGTATGAGGGGACGTTATTCACCCTGGTCAGCTATTCTTGTCCTACCTCCGCTAAAGAAAGGACATCAGGCAGGGTCCGCGACAGTTTTATTTTTTCATGTGTACTTTTTCTGACGGCTGCGTGGATGCCGCCCTAAACAGAGTAAGGAGGATGCCATTTCCCTACCATTTCCCCATCTTACTTTGTCAGATGCTTTCATGCCGCCATGGTAATGCTATTGCCAGCCACATACAGCCCTGTTTCAGTGTTGCTAGGCATCTTTCCCCTGAGGCCACTGGAGCTGCTTCTATCTGGAGTGGAGATGGCACGACTTAGCACCGGCAGATGACGTAATTTTTTTTTTTTTGCGCCAAAGGTCAGTTTGCCACAAACAAGGAAGCTGGTTCTGGATGCCAGTTATTGAAAAGCATTTTTTCCCTGCTTATTTATTCCCTTATTGATAAAACGGACATACTGCTAGCCTTCTTTCTAGGGCTTCAGGGGGCCGTGAAACAGAGCAGCCTCAGTAAGGGGCTCAGATTATTAAGCCTAGGAAAGAGTTTCTGTGGCTAAACTACAGTTTGCTACTAAGCAGATATTTGGCATCTGCTCATTAATCACCGCACCTCATTGTAATGAGCTGCACATGGAGAAGATTTGTTCCCTTATTAATAGTCTGAGGAAGAAAATCCTACTCTTAACTACTTTCATTGACTGGATGAAAACGTCACTTGTGCAGTCTGTTGATAAAGCACAGTCTTAGGGGTCCTTAAAAAGGCCCAAATCACAGATTTAATTGGATTTGCTGTCTGACCGTTCCATTGATTATTTAGAGCAGGCAAGTATCTCAGAACTTCGATTCCACGTTGATGGAGTAAGAGACCCAAGTTGGATTGGGTTGCTTTAAGATGGAGGCTATTGACAAGCTCATTAAGAATGATATTAACATGGAATTTTGATACCAGAGAAGAGCTGGGGGTTCCTCGAATAAACTTTTTTAGCTCTAAAAATAGTCGAGATCTTTTCCTGTTAAGTTTTATTAAGGACATTGTGAAGACTGAATGGTCCTCACTGGATAAAAGACCAGTAGTGACTAGAACATTCATGCAAATGTACTCCTTCAGTAAAGAGGACTGCAGAGAACCTGGGTAATATCGCAGCTGTCGCCAAGATGGTAAGATATAAAATGACCCCTCTAGAGGATGGATCTTCCTTTAAGGATCTTATGGATCGAAGAATGCGTTTTTTTTTTAACGTAAACAATATTCTGCTATAGTAATGACGGTGAAACCAGCTACAATAATGGCCTGTATGTCAAGGACAGTCAGAATTTGGATATCCAATCTGGGAGATAAAATTGAAGCATGAACATCAAGACATGACATGAGGCTAGCAGCTAGATTCTCGGCATATTATAGCTGTGAGAAGAGCGCTATGGCTTAAAAGATAGGCTGTTGATGCCTTGTCCAAAAATAGACTAGTGTCTTTACCTTTATGAAGGTGCACTTCAAGCTCCCACCATTTGCCAGGCCTCCAAGATGAGGTTTTCAGGATGCAAGGTCTTATAGACCAGGTAGAGGCTTGGTTAACTTGCATGCTTCCCCCCCCCCCCTCGCTTACCGGCGGGAGTGGAGGGGCACAGGAGCCAGACAGCTGGCGGCAGTAGAAACCATGTCAGCAGAGGGAAGAAGTTGAGACAGCGGGTGGTGGCTTGGTGGCGGCAGGTGAAGACTTGCGTGCAGAGCAGCACAGGAGACGGCAGGGGAGGAACACGCTGTGGCACTGGAAGTCAGACACCAGTCAACTTCCGGTGCTACAGCGGGTTCCTCCCCTGCCGTCTCCTGTGCTGTTCTGCTCCTGCTCGATCGCATGTCTTTTCCTGCCGCCACCAAGCTACCACCGCCCGCTGTTTCAACTTATTCCGTTTGGCTGACATGGTGTTTTACTGCCGCCAGCTGTCTGTGGCTCCTGTGCCACCCCGCTCCTGCTGTTCCGCCGCCGAGACGGCGGGGGGACGTAAATGTCAGATAATACTTTCCGTATAATCCAACATTTTCAATTATCCAACACTGTATTGGTTTCGTTTAGGTCGAATAACAGAGACTCTACTGCAGGGGTTCGCAAACTGGGGTGTGCGCCCCTTGGGGAGGCGCAAGATTTTTAATGGGGGTGCATGGCCGGTGCACACAGCGTGTGGCGAAAGCTGTTCTGCGCAGGCGGGCAGATGTCAAAATATGCCGTGGGCGGTGCAGGCGGCTGAAAATGCTGTGCCCATGCAGTGCAGGCGGCCGAACATGTTGCTGCGGGGGGTGGGGGGGGCGAGGGGGGACCGGCCAGGTAGCTGGAGTGTGAGCGCGTGCATGCGCACATGGCGGAGGTACGCCGGCTGCACAAGAAAATCATCAGAAGAGGCCACTACTGCAGTAGGACGGCAGGGGAGGGGCACGAACCAGCGCAGTATCGTCGAATGGTCCTCCCAGTGTCTGCTCTGCAACAGTGCTCTGGTCCTGCTCTCCGCTGGCACCCTGATTTGCTGTCACCCTCTGCACAGCTGATATTGGAAAGGGTAAGCTGCCACTATCTAAATGTTACTTTGAATGCAATAAAATAATACTAAAAAACAAGTGAAAACATCACAATATTAAAAACAGAAAAATAAATCATACTGGTAGGTACTGTAGGAGTGTGGGTGACACTGGGTAAGGCCAAAGAGCAGGGGGAGAAAAAGGCAAATGGGGGAAGAGGGCAGGGAGGTGGCAAAGGGGTGGATGAATGCACCCAAATGGATTGCCTTTGTGATAATCACAGTCCACCAGAAAGAAACAAATATTACCAGATACGAACTATAAAATAAACAGATAGTGATCCAATACTAGTATACTGCCTGCATGGGACATCTCAGAAATATGTTACAGCTCCAAATGTTATGATAAGTAAAATGCTCTTCAGCAAGGAATGTGAGAATAAGACTGGGATTATTGTCCCTGCGCTGCCACATGCGAACGAGTGCACTGCCGCACGCACTCCTGCAACCCAAGCGATTTGTAAACTTGGCTGCAGGAGACTGTGGACGCGTCACGAAGCTGGTTCGCCTTCATTGGCTGAACCAGCTCAAGTGCGCCGTCGCACGACAGCCACCTGAAAATACAAAATTTGTTGTATTTTCAAACCACTCTTGCATCAACGCGCCTCTCTGGCTGTAGGCACGGTGGTAGCTTCCATAAGAAAATACAGCAGAGTGGTTGCCGTGCACGCAAGTAACGGAAACAAAAAGAAAACAGCGCACAACGCCAAATAGTGAAGTAAGTAATAGAATGTATTACAATATTAAGGGGGTAATAAATCTGCGTACATCAGATAGAAATAACATGTGCATTTAGTGCATATCACACTGGTTACCACTCTGTAGCTGTAAAACAGGACTGTCTGGCACTCAGCTGTCTCTGCAGGAGCCTCTATGATGGTTCTGGGGCATGGGATCCTTCATGCACTCCTCACACAGCAGGACGCTGCTCACAAGGGGATTCCTTTCAAGCAGCCTGGTAATACTGCAGATTCAGACACTTAGTGGGACCGCTCCTCAGCCGGTGATATACTGCCTCCAGGGGAATTCCCCTACAGTCCCCCGTCTCTCCTGTGTAGATTCGCTGCTTTTCCCAGCTGCTATGATCTTAGGGCAGTCCAGAGCTGTTGGAATTGCTCTGCAAACACTTCCGCAACTGCAGGGGCTTACACAGCGTGCCACGATGCCGCTCCGTCACGTGGTGTAGCGGAGTGACGTCACAGTTCTCGTGGCAATGGAGGAATCAATAGGGAGGAAGGAGAGTCCCTTACAGTCTCTTACCGGCGCAGAAATCGCTCAGTTAGCACGGTGGCAGCCAATATAAGCTGATGGTGATACAGATCCAAAGGATGAATATAGGCAAAATTATGGCATGAATACATCCAACATGTTTCGTAGATCTAACTACTCCTTCCCTGTATCACCATCAGCTTATATTGGCTGCCACCGTGCTAACTGAGCGATTTCTGCGCCGGTAGGAGACTGTAAGGGACTCTCCTTCTTCCTCCCTATTGATTCCTCCATTGCCACAAGAACTGTGACGTCACTCCGCTACACCACGTGACGGAGCGGCATCGTGGCACGCTGTGTAAGCCCCTGCAGTTGCGGAAGTGTTTGCAGAGCAATTCCAACAGCTCTGGACTGCCCTAAGATCATAGCAGCTGGGAAAAGCAGCGAATCTACACAGGAGAGACGGGGGACTGTAGGGGAATTCCCCTGGAGGCAGTATATCACCGGTTGAGGAGCGGTCCCACTAAGTGTCTGAATCTGCAGTATTACCAGGCTGCTTGAAAGGAATCCCCTTGTGAGCAGCGTCCTGCTGTGTGAGGAGTGCATGAAGGATCCCATGCCCCAGAACCATCATAGAGGCTCCTGCAGAGACAGCTGAGTGCCAGACCGTCCTGTTTTACAGCTACAGAGTGGTAACCAGTGTGATATGCACTAAATGCACATGTTATTTCTATCTGATGTACGCAGATTTATTACCCCTTTAATATTGTAATACATTCTATTACTTACTTCACTATTTGGCGTTGTGCGCTGTTTTCTTTTTGTTTCCATTTCTTAGAGTGTGTGGGGTGCTGAGCCACCCCTAATGTTTATAGCAGCAGACGCCCATATCAACCACACGGTTATGTTATAATTTAATTATCTAATCACTTATTCACTGTGGTATTGTGGTTTACTTTATTTATACAGCTAAACCCCGTTATAACGCGGGTCTCGGGGTCCACCCCGAGACCACCGCGTTACTAACGGGGTCGCGAGAAAAAAAAATGGCCGCCGCGCTTTAGCGCATATTCATCCCGCGGGACAGGAGATGGGAGCGGGCATGTCCCTCCGCTCCCCGCTTCCCCCTGTCACCGCGGGACAGGCCGCGGGGCAGGAGATGGGAGCGGGGATGTCTCTCCTGTCCCCGCTTCCCCCTGTCACCTCGGGACAGGCCGCGGGGCAGGAGATGGGAGCGGGGATGTCCCTCCTGTCCCCGCTTCCCCCTGTCACCTCGGGACAGGCCGCGGGGCAGGAGATGGGAGCGGGGATGTCCCTCCTGTCCCCGCTTCCCCCTGTCACCTCGGGACAGGCCGCGGGGCAGGAGATGGGAGCGGGGATGTCCCTCCTGTCCCCGCTTCCCCCTGTCACCTCGGGACAGGCCGCGGGGCAGGAGATGGGAGCGGGGATGTCCCTCCTGTCCCCGCTTCCCCCTGTCACCTCGGGACAGGCCGCGGGGCAGGAGATGGGAGCGGGGATGTCCCTCCTGTCCCCGCTTCACCCTGTCACCGCGGGACAGGCCGCGGGGCAGGAGATGGGAGTGGGGATGTCCCTCAGGTCGCCGCTTACCTCAGAACCATGCTGCCTGCATGGAGGTTGTAGCGGGGGGTTTCTTCTCCCCACCGCTGTCCCCGGTGCTCCCGCTGCCTGCGCGGGAGGAGGGGGGGGAGCGGGTGGTGGTGCTGGTCGCGGCCCGTCTGTGTAGAGTGAGAGAGTGTGTGTGTATGTATATATGGGAGAGAAAGTGTGTGTGTGTATATGGGTGTGTGAGTGTGGGTAAGTGTCTGAGTGTGTGTGTGAGTGTGTGTGAGTGTCTGTGAGTGTGTAAGTGTGTGTGAGTGTCTGTGAGTGTCTGTGAGTGTGTAAGTGTGTGTGAGTGTGTGTGAGTGTGTGTGAGTGTGTGTCTAAGTGTGTGTAAGTGTGTGTGAGTGTGTGTGAGTGTCTAAGTGTGTGTGAGTGTGTGTGAGTGTGTGTGAGTGTGTATGAGTGTCTAAGTGTGTGTGTGTGTGTGTGTGTGTGTGTGTGTGTGTGTGTGTGTGTGTGTGTGTGTCTGTAAGTGTGCGTGAGTGTGGTCAGTGTGTGTGCAGTGTGTCAGTGTGAGCAATGAGCAGTGTGTGTGCAGTGTGCAGTGTGTGTGCAGTGTGGCAGTGAGCAATGAGCAGTGTGTGTGCAGTGTGTCAGTGTGAGCAATGAGCAGTGTGTGTGCAGTGTGTGTGCAGTGTGGCAGTGTGAGCAATGAGCAGTGTGTGTGCAGTGAGTGTGTGCAGTGTGCAAAAAAAAAAATGTAAAAAAAATTTTTAAAAAAAATTTTTTTTTTTTTTTTTTTTTTAAAAACGGGAGCCACGGGAAAACCGCGTTATAACCGAATCGCGGTATAACGAGGCGCGTTATAACGGGGTTTAGCTGTATATGGTTTAGTCACTGCACTGTATTCAATTATAATAAGGAGATAGATAGTAGCGCACAGTTTATTTCTGTTTTTCCACGCAAGTAACGTGCATGCAGTGACGTCGGCACCATAATCCTAGCCTTAGATAAAATGAGCTGACCCAAGCCTAGTTACTAGTTACTGCTTTCTAGGGTCAATAATAAGGTGTATGGCTGATCCAGAGTGTCAGTTCCTGAGAAGCATGGTGCAGTGTTCAGGGAAAGTTTTCATTCTTCATCCAGATACTTTATACACAGGAGGTCACCTGATTTCGTTATCTGTAGCCTGACAGGTCCAAAGTTCAGCTGTTACGTTTAATGAGTTATTAAAACCTTACTCGTTGTTCCATTGAGATTTTGGTGCATTCATGGTTCTCTCATCCCTGTCCTCCTGTCTTCTGGTCGCTATAACCCTGCAGTTCTACAAACACTTTACATTCTGTGGGGGATAATAATTAAGGCCCTTAAGTCCGGGAGAAGGAGCAGCTCAGTCAGACACTGACTATGGCACTAAGCTTGAAGCGGGGGAACCTGGTTCAATTCCCGGTGTTGGCTCCTTGTGACTTTATCCCCCTGTGCCTCAGGCACAAAAACATAGATTGTAAACTCTATGGGGCAGGGACTGTCTGCAAAATGTCTCTGTAAAATGCTATGTAAACTAGAAGCGGTATTCAAGAACAAACTATTATAATAATAAGTAAGCGTAAAGAATTTAAACAATATTAAAGAATGCATTTGCAGCATGTCTATTGACGTCAATAGAAAGGGGGTGAGAGAAGAGGATGAAGGGAGGGAGAAAGGGGATGAGGAGAATCTACTTGTGATTTGTCACATATATCATAAAGTGATGTGCTATATACGTTTTTTTGCTCTTTATATAGCCACAGTCTTAATCGCCTGATCTAATTGGAGCATCTTCTGTGGCTCCGGATGAGTCAAACTTTTGTTACAGTTAACAGTTAGTTAAATATATTTTCTCCCTGAAAGCGGATAAGTGGCTTTTAAAGGCTGGTGTAAATGCTACAACTGCTACCTCATCAAATGATGGTCCATCAAAAAAAGTACAAAAGTTGCACAACATTGCTGAAAATGCCAAAACAGAATGTGCAAATGGAATCTTCAAGTAGCAAAATAAGAAAATATAAATAACTAGCTGAGAGCCCCGGCGTTGCCCGGGATGTTTGTTGTGTGGGGGTGGCATTTGGGTGGGGAGTGGTCCACGCCGCCCATGGCGGTGTGCGGTGGTACTGCTGCTGTGGCTGTACTGATGGTGATTGTATCGGTGTGCTGATTTGGGAGGGTTTGTTGCCTATGTGGGGGTGCGGATGTGGGTGTGCCGATGGGGGAGGTGCGAGGGTTCCAATGTGTGGGTGCTGATGGTGTTGATGGGGGCTGGGAATGGTGGGGAGCCGAAAATGCCAGTGTGCTGGGGGGGGCATGGGATACCGGTGTGCTGATGTGGTGGTGCTGGGGATAGTGTGTGTGTATACGTGTGTGTGTGTGTGTGTATACATGTTTGTGTGTATACATTGTGTGTGTACGTGTGTGTGTGTACATTTGTGTGTGTACATGTTTGTGTGTGTGTATACACGTGTGTGTGTAAATAAATGTGTGTGTATACATGTGTGTGTGTGTGTGTGTGTATATACATGTGTGTGTGTGTGTATACATGTAGACACACATGTATACACACACACATGTATACATGTACACACACACACACACATGTACACACACGTACACACACACACACATGTATACACACACACATGTATACACACACACATGTATACACACACACACGTATACATACACACACGTATACACACACACACACACGTATATACACACACATGTATATACACACACATGTATACACACACACATGTATACACACACACATGTATACACACACACACACACACACGTATACACACACACACACGTATACACACACATACGTATACACACACATACATGTATACACACACATACATGTATACACACACATACATGTATACACACACATACATGTATACACACACACACGTATACACACACACACACGTATACACACACACACACACACACGTATACACACACACACACGTATACACACACACACATGTATACACACACACACATGTATACACACACACATGTATACACACACACACGTGTCTACGTGCGTCTGCGTGTCTACGTGCGTCTGCGTGTCTACGTGCGTCTGCGTGTATACGTGCGTCTGCGTGTATACGTGTGTCTACGTGTGTCTACGTGTGTATGTACACGTGTGTGTACACGTGTGTGTGTGTGTGTGTGTGTATGTATACGTGTGTGTGTGTATGTATACGTGTGTGTGTGTATGTATACGTGTGTGTGTGTGTGTGTGTATGTATACGTGTGTGTGTGTGTGTGTATGTATACGTGTGTGTGTGTATGTATACGTGTGTGTGTGTGTGTATGTATACGTGTGTGTGTGTGTGTATGTATACGTGTGTGTGTGTGCGCGTGTGCGTGTCTACGTGTGCGTGTGCGTGTCTACGTGCGCGTGCGTGTCTACGCGCGTGCGTGTCTACGTGCGCGTGCGTGTCTACGCGCGTGCGTGTCTACGCGCGTCTGCGTGTCTACGCGCGTCTGCGTGTCTACGCGCGTCTGCGTGTCTACGCGCGTCTGCGTGTCTACGCGCGTCTGCGTGTCTACGCGCGTCTGCGTGTCTACGCGCGTCTGCGTGTCCACGCGCGTCTCTGTCTACGTGCGTGTGCGTGTCTACGCGCGTCTCTGTCTACGTGCGTCTGCGTGTGTATACGTGTGTCAACGTGTGCCTGTGTGTATACGTGTGTCTACGTGTGTATGTATACGTGTGTATACGTGTGTGTGCGTGTCTACGTGTGTGTGCGTGTGTATGCGTGTCTACGTGTGCCTGCGTGTCTACGTGTGCCTGCGTGTCTACGTGTGCCTGCGTGTCTACGTGTGCCTGCGTGTCTACGTGTATCTACGTGTGTATGTATACGTGTGTGTGTATACGCGTGTGTGTCGACATGTGTGTATATACGTGTGTGTGTACGTGTGTGTACGTGTGTGTACGTGTGTAGGGCAGGGAGGGTGGGGGCAAAGGGCAGGGAGGGTGGGGGCGAAGGGCAGGGAGGGTGGGGGCGAAGGGCATGGAGCGAAGGGCAGGGAGCGAAGGGCAGGGAGCGTGGGAGTGAAGGGCAGGGAGGGTGGGGGTGAAGGGTGGGGGTGAAGGGCGGGGGCGAAGAGCAGGGAGGGCGGGGGCGAAGGGCAGGGAGGGCGGGGGCGAAGGGCAGGGCCGGGGGGGGGTGAATGGCAGGGCCGGGGGGGGGGGGGGGTGAATGGCAGGGCCGGGGGGGGTGACGCGCCGGGCCGGGTGAAGGGCCAGGCCGGGGGGGTGAAGCGCCGGGCCGGGTGGGGTGAAGCGCCGGGCCGGGTGGGGTGAAACGCCGGGCCGGGGTGAAAGATGCCTTCCCGTGCGGTTACTTACCTCGCACCGGGCCGCGCTCCTCCTCCTCCTCGGATTCCTCGGCGGTCTCCGTTCCCCCCGGCGATGCGGAGCTGAGATGCTCAGGTCAGGAGGTGGTGTAGGCCGCGGCCCGTACAGCTCCCGACTGAGAGAGCGGGAGCAGCGCGCGCGGGGATGGTGAGCTGGGGGCGCGGCCTCTAGGCCTGAAGGTGAGAGCGGCGACAGCGTGCTCCGGGGGGGGGGGGGGGGGGAGCGCACCGGGAGAGCGGGTGAGCACCGGGAGAGGGGGGGTTCCATTATTGCGGGCCAGCGGCCGGGGGGGGGGGGGGGGGGTCAAGGCCGGGCAGCCGTTGAGGAGAGAGAGAGAGAGAGAGAGAGAGAGAGAGAGAGAGAGAGAGAGAGAGAGAGAGAGAGAGAGAGAGAGAGAGAGAGAGAGAGAGAGAGAGGTGTGTGTTGTGCTGCTGTATGTGTAGCAGCAGTTTTTGTGTGTGTAGAGCTGATGTCTGTGTGTATAGAGCTACTGTGTGTGTATAGAGCTCCAGTGTGTGTGTGTCAGTGTCAGCAGCAGTGTTTATGGGTGTAGCATGTGTGTGTAGCAGCAGAGTTTGTGTGTGTGTCAGCCGTTAAGGAGGGTAGAGAGAGAGTGTGTGTGTGTGTGTTTGGCCCGCCCGTCACTCCGCCTCAGGCCTATGAGAGGTGTGCCTCCACCTCAGGCCAATGAGAGGTGTGCGGGGGCGGCCCAAGGGACCAATGAGATTTCCCCTAGGGACACCGGACATCCAGGCAGGCAGGCAGGCAGGCATACAGTGCTTTCACTAATATAGTATAAGATATCTTTAACTTGGATTTTCTTGGACAATGATTAATCATGAGCAACGGCCACGGTGTGTATTATGTTCTGAGATCTTGGCCAACGACAGTGCGACCAAAAAAACTCACGCGCCACTTGGTTACCAGAAACAAAGATAAAGATATTGCCTTTAAGCGATATGAAGAATCGCAGAAGTGCAAGTGTCATGAATAAATGTGACCGTATCGTCAAAGGCTCCGAGGGCATCTTATGAAATGTCAACTCATTGCAAGGACAATGAAGCCCTTTAATATTGATGAAACATTAGTACTTCCGACTGCAATAAAGATGTGCGAAGTTATGCATGGTGGCAAATATGCTGAAGACTTAAAAACAATACCGTTATCTCGTGACACAGAAAAGAGACTTATTATAGATTTGTCTAAGGACACTGAAACACAACTATTAATGCAAATTCAGCAGTGTTCTGTTTGCAATCCAACTGGATGAAAGCACTGATATTGTTAACATGGCACAACTAATCATATTTGTTTGATACTGTTATGAAGGTGAAATGTTGTTCTGCAAATCACTTGAACACACTACAGGAGAAGATATCTTCAATGTTTTTGAAGAATTTTTTTAAGGCCAATGATCTGCTCTGGCATAATTCTGTTGGTGTGTACAGATGGTGCGGCTGCAATGATGGGACATAAGAAGGGTTTCAGAGCAAAGGTGCCGAACATTGCATCTCATGTGAAATTCTTAACAACACAATAAAAATAGTGAATTTTATTAAAGGTCGACCTTTACAGAGCAGGTTATTTTCCATTTTCTGTAATGAAATGGGCTCACAATATGACAGCCTCCTTTTGCATACAGAAGTTAGATGATTATCACGGAGAAAGATTCTTCGCTGAGTCTCTGAGCTCAAGGATGAATTCCAATTTTACCTTTCAGATCACAACCAAACCTTGACTGCAAAATTCTGCAACGACAGATGGCTTCAAATTTTGTTACCTCAGTGATATTTTTGAAAAATGAATGACCTGAATTCATCTCTACAAGGAAAAAAGAGTAATATCTTAACAATGGTGATAATGTCAGTTTTTTTTTTTACAAAAGCTCACACTGTGAAAGGATAAATATGAAACAGGATCTTGCAAAATGTATCAATGCCTCAGCAAATTTATCGAAGCCTCTAATGCTAATCGAAGTCAGATAGATTCTGTTATAAAAACACACCTTGAAAATCTCCGCCTGTATCTCTGAGAGGTTTCGGGACTTACAAAGAGGGGAGCTTGACTGGATTCGGAATCCTTTTGACACTGATGTAGGAAGCACCCACCTACCAATTGCTGATCAAGAAAGTTGATAGTTATCAAACGACCCCACATAAAAAATGGATTTCCAAGCGAAAAGCCTTAAGTTTTTGGGCCACCACGAAGAAAGAATATCCAGATATTTCTGCTAAGGCTATTGATGTGCTCTTGCCTTTTCCTTCAACTTACCTGTGTGAAGCTACTTTCTCCAAATCAACTACTTTAAAAAGCAAAATTCGTTCCCGTCTGGATGTGGAACCAGAGCTCAGAGTAGCAGTCTCTGAGGACCAGGATGGATGTCCTTACTGCTGGGTCTCAAGCTCATCCATCTCATTAAAGCAGCAATACTACATTGCCCTCCTTTTTTTGACTACTTGTTATTTTAATGTTTATAAAAATGTTGAAATGTGTAAGTTTTTAGACGTATTTATATTTACATTGTATACCGGTTAATAAAGGCTTTTTTTTTCATGTGATTTTGATTACATCAGACAGGGGGAACTGAGAAATTTCATGGATGAAAAGGGGGGCTTGGCATAAAAAGTTTGCTCTCCCCTGCTCCACTGTATGTCTAACCGGAATTCACGGCAAAAGCAAACCTGGATCCGGGGCCGCTCTGGTCAACCAGCTTCACGGGGGACCATTAAGAAGCAAGACTCCTGAAGGAGACTGGTTCTATTATACAACGCAGGTTGGGGGCAAACTGGCAGCATT
Organism: Ascaphus truei; assembly: GCF_040206685.1. Classification (NCBI taxonomy): domain Eukaryota; kingdom Metazoa; phylum Chordata; class Amphibia; order Anura; family Ascaphidae; genus Ascaphus; species Ascaphus truei. Next base: position 29,958,350 of record NC_134491.1, read on the forward strand.
TCTGAACCGCTGTGTCCAAACAGACTCCTGGCTTCAGAAGATTATAGTCCAGGGATCTTCCTTCGCGTCCCTGGAAATGCCAGGTGTTCACTTCAAGGAATCGGACAACTCAAATGATCCAGAGAAGAACCTGGCCTTATAACAAGCAGGTCCCAATCTGTTAACCAATATGCCAATTCAACAAGTTCTATCTTCTCAGAGGTGCAAGGGTTTTTATTCACACCTGTTTCTAGCACAGAAAGAATCAGGAGGATTGAGAGCAATTGTGAATCTAAAACAAATCAATGCCTTTCTCAACATCCGATACTTCAAGATGGAGCCCTTGAGGGCAGTCCTTCCTGTGATGGAAAGTGGAGCATTCTAGCTTCTATAGAGTTAAATGATACTTTTCTCCATATTCCAATAAAAGAATTGCACTGTCAGTTTCTGAGATTCTGTCTAAACGGCCGTCGCTACCAATTTTTTTTTTAATTCTAGACTGACCTCAGCATCCAGAACCTTCACAAAGGTCATGGTGTTTGCAGCATTATTGAGACACATACATTTTTGTAGTTCCATAGATGACTGGCTAATCAATGCCCTGTCAGAGCAAGTTGCCAGGCATCATGTGCACATAGTATCTTCGTAGACCATGGTTGGATCATCAATCTAAAGAAAAGCAGGATTGCACCAGCTCTGATCCTTCTCCATTTTGTAAGTGTTCTTATTCAACAAAAGAAAAATCTGGTATCACTCCTGACCTCCAAGATCCACAAGATTACGAAGGAGGTCCGATTTTGTTCAGGAGCATCGTAAGACCAAGGGCTCAATTCATGCACATGATGGCACTTCTAAATTATTCAGTCAGTGCCTGGGTCCACACTTCACCTGAGTCCACTTCAGATATTTCCTCAGTTGTGGGAGAAGCCTAAATCTAACTCCAGGTGTTAGGCTACCGTTGTTACAAAGCTCAGTCTACAATGATGGACCTCAGTCAGGAAATTGCACAAGGGCAAGTCTTTTTACCTCCGGTCTGGACAGTATTGAACACAGACGCAAGCCTCTCGGGTTGGGGCGCAGTTTGTCAAGATCAGACGATTCAAGGACTTGGTAACGTCGGGAAAGATGTCTGCAAATCAGTTTTTTGGAAGTTTGAGCGATTTATTTTATGCCATTCAAAGTCTTCAGGCCTTATTGAGGGGTTCCCCTTTAAGGATCCCATCCGACAAGGTCACTGCAGTAGCATATATAAACAGACAAGGGATCAAGGAGTCCAAGAGTTCTTTCTGAAGACTCCAGAACCCTGCACTCAGTGGAGAAAGATTCCATGCATCTCCGCAGCCTTAATTTCAAGAGTCAAACAATCGGTTTGTTTGACAATGAGGTCAACCACAGGGTGACTGTCATGGCATCAGCTGTCAACAAGAAAGTTCAGGTGTGTGTCAAGATGGCATGACCCAAAAGCCATAGCCATGGATGTTTTCTTGATCACTCGGGATTTCCATCTGTTACTTTTTCCCCCCCATTCCCTCAGCTTCAACAAGTAATGAACAAAATCAAGAGACAGGGCTCATGTTCTCCTAATAGCCCGTATATTGGCCCAGAAACACATGGTTTGTGTACTTCAAGAACTTGTCAGTACAGGATCCATGGGTTCTTCCGATGGTCCCCGCATTGACTCGGGGTCCTCTTTGCTTCCCCAATCTTAAATTGCTCAAATTGATGGTGTGGAACTTGAGGGTGTCATTAAGGGCACATGGTTTCTCCAATGAAGTAATATCGACACCTTTGCATTCCAGAAAGTTAGTAACTTCTAGAATCTGTTATCGCATATGGAAGACAATTATACTTTTGTGTAAATTACGAAAGATAGACCCCTTGCAGCTATAAGTCCCTAATATACTGGACTTTTTTCAGCAAAGATTCCAAAAGGGTTTAAATCTAGATTCTTGTAGGGCCCAAGTATCCACATTAGGTGCATTCTACTGTATCATTGCCTTAGATCCGACGGTCTCTAAATATATTTAAGTAGTGTGTAGGTTTAAGCATACTTTTAGGATACCGTTCCTTCATAGGATCTGAACCGTGTGCTACAGCAACTCTTCTTTCTTGTTTGGAGCAATTCTTGAGCTCCATATGAGATTACATTCAATTTAAAGTCGTTTTCCCAACTGCTACTACTACAGCACGTAGGGTTGGAGAGCTTCAGGCTTCATCATGTCGCAAACAATTTTTTCAGATATATAAGGGGATAAGTGTGTTAAGGACTGTCGCATCATTTCAGTATTGGGAAAACTAGGTTATTTGTCCTTTTATGATGGACCCAGAAAAGGGTCATGCAGCCTCCGTAGCTTCCATATCTAGATGGGTTAGAGCAGCTATATTTGAGGCATATAGAATAGCAGGAGAAAATCCTCCTGTAGGACTAAAGGCCCACTACTCCAGGACCGTCTCCACTTCATGGGCAGAAAAAGCTCAGGCCTCTGCCCATACATTTTCTAAAGCTACAACCTGGTCTTTACACATTTGTTCAGCATTACCATCTGGATGTTCCCTCATCAGCGGATGCCAAATTTGGTAGAAGGAATGTGTTAAGAAGTACTCCAAACAGTCTAGGAATTGCTCTGGCACATCCCATTAGTATTTCGCTGCCATAGAGGACGTAGAAGAAAAGAGGAAATTTACCTTCTTAGATTTGTTTCTTAAAAGCCTCTATGGCAGCGCATGTCCCCCTCCGGTAGCGCACATCCCTCCCTAGAGTCTTCTTATGTTTGGCATATTATGTTTTGTGCTTCCTTTTTAAGAGCTGTGACAGAAGTTACCTGACCGTAGGTGGATAACACCCCCTCATATAGTGGTAACAGGAAGTTTGTCCCACTGTGAGGAGGAGGAGCTATAGCATTAGTATTTGACTGCCATAGATGGTACAGTCTATGTACATGGTACATAGACTTGAAGGTAAATGTCCTCTTTTTTTCCATAGTTTTGTAATGTCAACTTCCTTACAGAATTGTTTCCTAAAAATTGTACTTTCTTTTCTAATCTCTTTAGAGTGACACTAATGATAAACTGGAGTGTCCATTTCATGACTTAATCCTGCATCACTCACTTCAGTTTTCCTCCTTATCCCTCTAAGTGTTCTCCATTCACCACTACTCACATTACTCAATCAATTTCTAATTTGTTTAAGCGCTTGGGTCGATTTTGATACTATATCTTTTGAAATGGACCTTAATGAAATCTTGATGGTCCTTGATCTACTCATCTTGAAGAATAAATCTTTCAGATTTGATTTACATGACCCCACTCAAAGACCATGCTTTTTAGTTTTTTTTTTTAACTTGTTTTGGTTTAAACCACATGGATACATTGCATGAAAAAGGACATTAGTATCTTTGTTGTTAATAATAATATAAATAATAATAATATTATATAGAACTGTTTTTAGGAGACATTTTTCATTTTCTTTATAGAAAGTAAATGGTCCAAAAAATCTTAACTGATTTAAATATCCAGAGTTTACACTTTTTCGCTCTCTGATAATGATTTTATGTCTTCGTACCAAAATGCTGTTACATATGTATAAATAACTAGACCATTTACTGACTGTTCAACTTTAAATATTGAGCAAAGATTTATTTATTTATAAAATATTTTACCAGGAAGTAATACATTGAGAGTTACCTCTCGTTTTTTGAAGTATGTCCTGGTGTTGTCACAGACTATTCGTCCCTGGAAATTGAGAGAACTTTAAAACTGATCAGAATACCGTTTCCAGTATCCAATCACTAATCTGAAACTATTTAGAGCAGATATGTTACCATCAGTAATGATGGTCCTTTTGTTTGATCATGTATTTGTTTTGTTACCTACGATTGTAGCTCAGTCTTTTCATGTCTGTAACCGAACATAGCGAAAGGTTAGTGAGCCTCCCTTAAGCAGCTGGATATTAAAGTTTGCTTTAAATAGACAATATAAGACTTGTGTGTCTGAAAGAGAGGAATTTGAGACTTTTATTTTAGTCTAACTTTAAAAACTTTGCAAGTTTTAATTTTATTATCTTATAGCAGGTAGAGCATTTCATTTCTGCTCTTCTTTATGGACTTTCATCTAGATTGCCCAAGTTACATTAATATCGAGACTGTGATGTCTGTATATCATGAAATATTTTTCCGGTTGTATTCTAGAAAAAGGAAACCATAGTTACATTTTCCCACTCACTTCACTTTTTTGCAATATGCAGCAGAGCATCTTTCATGGAGCACAAAAGATCAGTTCTAAAGAGATGCCTTTTGTTTCGCTTTAGTGCCTTCCTACAAATGTGATCTGTGTCATTGGCTTAGATGGCATCACAACATGTAACAGATTTGTTAATAGGTTTACATGGCAATGCCTTAATGCTGTATGAGAGTATTGCAATTTTGGTGGCCAATGACATGGGTCACATGTGTATGACACTTCTTGTCTCTGCAGGGGATACAGATGCTGCAAAGACCTCAGATGATATCAGTCTAAGCCTTGGCCAGAGCTATAGTTTGTGCAAAGAAGGAAGTGAAGACCAAGGTAAAAAAAAGTCATGTTTCTATGCCTGGTGCATTGGCTTCTGTTGATTTTTAAAAGCGTTGTTTTACGCTCTAGTCCAGAATTTCACCATATCAAGGGATTTAAGTAGCTAACAGAAGATTAATACAAATTCATAATTGCATCTTTAAAGAAAAGGAAGTAATTAGAGGGTCAATACAGTGTGTTGATCATTTAGACAATGCTTATACATATACAGTGGTGGGAAAGTTTGTGAACCCCTAGGATTGTCACATATTTCAAACCTAAAATGATGTTAAATCTTAATTCAAGTCCTAATAATAAAGATAACCTGATCAAACAAATGACACAAAACCATGATACTTTTTGAACATTTATTTATCCACAAATGATTCAACATTGAATGTCCTTGTGTGAAGAAGTATGTGACCCTTGAGATTCAGTACCTGGTGGAGCCCCCTTAAGCAACAATGACGTCAACTAAGCATTTCCTGTAACTGCCGGTCAGTTTCACATCGGTTTTGAGGAATATTGGCCCATTCCTCCTTACAGAACTGCTTCAACTGGGTGATATTTGAGAGCTTCCTTGCAGGAATAGCTCGCTTCAGGTCCTGTCACAACATTTCCATGTGGTTTCGGTCCGGATTGTGAGTAGGACATTTTAAAACGCAAAATGTCTTTTTCTGCCACCACTCTTTATCTGAATGTATGTTTAGGATCATTATCTTACTGCACGACACACATTTGCTTCAGCTTATGGACAAATGGCTTGACATTCCCCTGTAGAATCTTCTGATACAATTCAGAATTCATGGTTGTGTCAATAATGGCAAACCGTCCCGGTCCTGAGGCAGCAAAACAGTCCCAAATCACACTCCTACCATGCTTGACAGTTGGAATGAGGTTCTTCGAGTTTTTTGGTTTTCTGGTTTTCGCCAAACATAATGTTTCTCACTGAAGCAAAAGCGTTCCACCTTTGACTTGTCTGTCCAGAGAACATTGTTCCAAAAGTCTTGTGGATCATCTGTGTTCTTTGGCGAACTTCAGATGGGCAGTAATGTTCGTTTTAGAAAGCAGTGGTTTCCTCCTTCCATGAACACTATTCTTGTTCAGTCTTTTTATGATAGTTGTCATGAACACTCACATTGGCCGAGACTTCCTGGATGATTTGCCGGTTTGTTCTTTGAGAGATTTCGGTAGGGTGGACTGCTCCTGGGTAGAGTGACTGTGGTCTTGAACTTTCTCCATTTGTAGTCTATCTGACAGTGGTTTGGTAGTGTCCCAAATCGTTAGAAATGGTTTTGTAACCCTTTCTAGACTGATGAGCATCAATAACTGCTTTTCTGAGGTCCTGAAAGATTTATTTTGATCGTGGCATGACGTGTTTCCACACACCTGTATGGTGATGACCACACTCCCAAATTTTCGGATCTTTATATAGGGTCGGGCCTCCCAAACTCGCCCCTGAAGATCTACATAATTATTTAAAACCTTATTCTAGTTATCCCCTTTAGTTTAGCTGCAAAACTAGGTTTCACTTTTGCACATATCCTGACTTTTTTAATTACTCATGGTTTGTCTAATTCATCATTTTGTTTCAAAATACATGGAATTGGTTAATATAAACTTTTGGATATTTAAGAAAAGACTGGTTTGGATCATGGAAAAACTATGGCATTTCCGCAATTATCATTGGGGTTCACAAACCTTTTCTTGCCACTGTATATAGATCAATATGATCATAAATTTTTTCTAACTCCTATTTAGATTTAAAAAAAAATATCTTTTGATTTGAAGAATTGACTGGACGAGTAGCAACTGTCCTTCAAATTTGAATTTGAAATGAGCTCTGTGAAGCCCTTTTAAAGAAGCAATCCAAGCAGCGTTTAAAAAAAAAATGTTTTAACATAGGATTGAAGCAGGTCTCCGGAGCTGAACCCCATTAATTTCAGCTCGGGGAACCCCCTGCTTCCCAAGATAATTACCTCCGTAGTGGGTGCTGGTAGCAGCTCCGGCTGGGGTTCATGTAATTGTGGCTTCAACTCTTCCACGTCCTGTGGTCCAATAAGAAGCAGTGATGTCATCCTACCACTACGAAGGTAAGTATCTTGGGAAGCAGGGAGTCCCGCAGCTGAAATTAATGGGGTTCAGCTACAGAAAATCCCTGCTTCAATCTTATGTAAAAACATTAATAATAATAAACGCTGGGCTTGGATTGCCTGTAACGCAGATTACATCCTTCTTTTTTCCCTGACTGTTTGAATTTATTTTAATTTTAAGGGCTGCAAAGTATGCATTGCGTTCACATGGAAACTCCAGCTGCTTGTGCACACTTTCTCCACTCGGCAGATCAGTGCTGTTTTCCATGCAGATTAGAAGGGATCTCATCAGAGAAAATGTCTTGTCATTATCTTCAATAATTATTTTTGAGATCTACTAAGTGAGAAGTCCAGGGTGGAGGGGGGAGGGGAGGGTAATTTAAAATGAAATGGTATAATATATCAGTGTACCAGGGGAAAAAAAAAAAGTTGAAAACAGATATTGGATATTGTGGGGAAACATGCAGGGGGGACTGCCAGTTTAACATTTTGATCACAACAGGCTCACTATATTAGCATGGCTAAATAGCATAGCTATTTATCGTTAATAGATGTGTATAGTTTAATAATAAAATGGCACTTGCTCATCTGCTAATATTTCAAGTATAAATGCTCAATGTTCATGTATATTAACCTAATGAGGTCTGCTGGAGACCTTAGAGTTAGTTGCAGGGTGGAATATTTGCCCACAGAACATCAAAAGCATTGCATTACTCACACAAGCTTCAAGACAAAGTAGCAATTAAACATATTTATGCATCCCTTGCTGATCTATGGCAGCAGATTAATACTAAACAATATGTTTTTCTTTGTTGCGAACAGTTGTATGATAACTTTTGTTTGATTTCTAGTAGTGTTGGAGAAATTGGTCTCCTGGGTCAGTCAAGGTTTTTAATTTGGTAAATCCCAGGTATAAGAAATAAAGCTGGATGTTTTTCTTTCATTTTAGGAGTGCGTGAAAAGGTAAAGAGTAATGAATGAAAACAATAATGTGCGGCCATTAGTGTAGCACAATAGCATGGATGTGCGTGTCTTCTGTGTGTTTGTCAGACATGTATTGGAGCAGACTGTCCTAGAAAGTAGCTGTGTAATGTAATCTTTCATTCTGTTTTTAAAGCCTAGGTATTATCTGATTGCTGTTGTAAACAGGATAAATCAAAGGGATGGTCTACATTAGTTAATTATATTTAAATATACGTCTTGTAGCATTTACCCTATGGTGCAAATCAACAATTGTATATTAAGTGATCATATAAGTGCCAACTGCATTCTTCACTTGGCCTCAATTTAGGCTTTTACAGCATACTCTTGCATGCATAGTTATAATGTAGAATGTCAATTCAGTTATGTTGTACAGTAAACTACTCATTGGGTAATCATTTTGATTTCAAGCCTAAAGATCTTCTGGGGCAATGACTTGTACATGAGACATCGATATCTTTATGAATACATTCAGTTTAACATCTGCATGTAGTGTGCTATACAATTCATATACAAAGTCTAAAGATTTTCACTTAAATTATCCTTTAGATTTGTTTTTCCTTTAGCACTATAGATTAGCTGAATTGCATTGGTATTTTTGAGTTCAGGAAAGTATTCAGCATTTTGCCTACTAAATATTCAACATTTGTTTAACAGATTTGACTGCAGATCAGAAGCTTTTTCGTCTGGTTTCCAATGACTCCTTTGTCTCCATTCAGCCTTCATTATCCTCCGGAGGCAAGGACATAATTAGAGACTTTAGTGACAAGGTATCTGTCCCGACACACAGTCACCATCACCACGTGGATCTGTCTCTGTCCAATGCCTGTGACACAGAAATGGCCTCACTTGTTCCATTGCATTCGCATTCGTACAGGAAAGACCATAGACCAAGAGGTGTCCCGAGGACTTCTAGTTCTGCTGTTGCTTTTCCAGACACTTCCCTTAGTGACTTTCCACTTTATCAACAAAGGCGCGGGCTGGATCCTGTTAGTGAACTTGAAGCTTCCAAACCACATTCTGGGTCCAAAGATTCTCTAGTAGATAATGCTTGTGCTTCAGGGATTTTTCAGTTAGACTGTCTCAAAAGCAAAGGAGCCCAGCAGCTTTCAAGAAATGGTAGCGCTAAACACATGAAGTCTGATAAAAGCATGGACAGCTTGCGAAGCCTCAGCACTAGGAGCAGTGGATCCACAGAAAGTTACTGTAGTGGAACAGATCGGGACACAAACAGCACCATTAGCAGCTACAAAAGCGAACAGACTAGTTCAACCCATGTGGAAAGTATTTTATCAGAACATGAGGAGGGGACAGCTGCATCTGCAAAGAGAGGACATTGTAGTGACCCAGAGGATGAGCGTAGCTCAGCTACTGATAAAAGGACTAGTAGTGTAAGGACTGCTTTAGAAAGAAGTACTGCTCAGGAAGCCAAGGATGCCAACACATCTGATGATGTTCAGAGTCCAAGGGGTCTTAGCTCGTCCGCATCAGAAGAAGCGAATAAGAACCCTCATGCAAATGAGTTAACTGCTCAAGCTGACTGGCTACCTGGGAAACTCTCAGAGAATATAGATGAGCCTGGTGACAAGCCAGTGATTTTAGTAGATTTAAGATCCTTTAAAGAAACGGGTATCAAACAGCGGGATAGCGATGTGCGACCCAAATCATCCAGTTTAATACACCGGACATCCTCAGCCCATAAATCATGCAGGAGGCGGACAGGTAAAAAACGAGCCAGCAGTTTTGATGCAAGTAGACACAAAGAATATGTTTCTTTTCAAGGCATAGCTGATACCAAACCTCACAGTGCTGGTTTTTGTCACGATGAAGACTCTAGCGACCAAAGCGACTTGAGCAGGACCTCAAGCGTGCAGTCGGCCCACCGTTTCAGCAGCGATAGCTCTTCCAGCACTACTTCCCATTCATGTCAGTCTCCTGAGGCCAGATACAGTGCCCTGAGGACAAAATATCACATCAAAGAAAGAGGCACAGGTTCACATCGAGCCCACTTAAGTTGTGAAGGAACTAGCAAAAAGCGTTCCACCCGCAGGACTTCCAGTGCAAGTGGGACTAAGAGTCGTGCCCGAGTACTAAGTCTGGACAGTGGCACTGTAGTTAGTTTTAGTGATGTTAACAGACTGGCAGCTCCAGAAAGTATCAAACCATTAACCACTTCAAAATCAGATCTAGAGGCCAAAGAGGGGGAGGTACTAGATCAGCTGTCTCTGTTAGGTCGGGCTTCACAGTTAGAGTCCGTAACGCGTTCAAGAAATAGTTTGCCCAGTCAGGTTACGTTTCAAGATGCGGAAGAGCGAGAAGCAGCTGTTGGAGGTAAGAAGCAAACCATTAACCACATGTATATTTTGTTCGTCTGTCTCCAGTTCATTTCTAAGATTGTAGCTGGGTGCATTGCCATTGCGTTCTATAATTTAAATGTTTTCTTGATGCTTCATTTTAAGATTATGGGCAATTTGAATTGCCGTTTCAAGCATCCTTAATTATTTAAATGTAAGAGCATTGGTTTCTCAAATCATTAGAAGTTTGTGTTTATTTACAACTGTATTTGTAACGTGTCTTGTAACATCTCTGTTTCACGATTAACCTGCCAAGTATTGTAAATAACTCCGTGTTTTCTACAGTTCAAATCATATGTATTATACGCAGCTGAATGTGTTGCAGGTTCTTCCAGCAAGAAACAAGTTCATTTAAAATGCATACATTTGAAATATGTCAAGGATGTACAGTATGATGGGCAGAAATTGTGCTTAGGATGTCCTACAGTCGTAGAATGGTTACGTTTTCCCTGTTCTCTTCTGCCTGTTAGTAGAGTTGTACATAGGATTGCAGATTGCTGCCATGGGAATTGCTCTCAATGAATAATTCTAATCAGAAGGTTTTGTTACCATGGGGAGGTGCAAAAAGGGGTGTTCTTTTTAGATTTATATATGGTTATATGGCACCAACATAATATATAAGCTGTCAAGTTTGCTGGCAGTTTTGAAAGCATTACAGTCATGTTCATATAGTCTTTGGTCGCATGAATTAGCTGTGTGGTTTCCCTGGAGTTTGCCAAGCATAAGCTCATAATTCTCGTCACTTGTATTTTCATTTATTTTTATGTACTGTACTAAAATGATGCTGGTTTTGACTCCTTAAAGGAGCAATTTATACGCTTTATTAAAATTTAGTTTTATGTTTTTTTTAAAGTTTGAAGCAAAGGGTCTCCTGAGCTGAACCCCATTAATTTCAGCTCCGGGATCCCGACCCCCTTTTTCCCCGAGATACAGACCTCCAAAGGGTATGCCGGTTTCTCCTGTAAGTTTAAAGATCCTGCGTCATGCGGACCAATAGGAAGCCCAACATAATGACGCCACAGCTTCCTATTGGCCTGCTGGGTGCGTACATTTTCAACATCCGCCATTACATGAAGAGGATACAGGCACCCCCTTTGGAGGCAAGTGTCTACAGAAGCAAGGAGTCCCCAGAGCTGAACATAATGGGATTCAGTTCTAAATAAAATGGCCAACCTGGATTGCAGCTGTAAGAATGCACATATATATCAGATTTTTCCTCACATACTATTTGCGTAGAACAAACCTTTACCGTAATGTATTTAGGTTTTACATTTGCTTCATCTTTCAGATAAGCAGCTTAATTGCTTCGCTGATGGGTACCAGCATCACAATGAGCGCTCCAAGCAGCAAAGTAGTTAAACTTCTTGCATGAGAAGATAGTTAAGAACATAAAATCCTAATGGACATCTTTACCAAACTAATATGTATGTTAACCCCATCAGTGCAAAGATGACTTCAACGTTGCAATGCATTGCAGTGTTGTGGGTTACAATTATCTTATGCAATTAGACGTACATGTTCTGTTAGTAGTTACCTGCTTTTTTCATTCTTACAAATGATATCTCGGTTATGTAAACCAGGATAGTCCCGTTTACATAGGTTATTGTAACCCTGGACATATGTTAACTTTTTTTTATCGTTTCACAATGGTAGAGTGAACTGCACGCAACCTTGTTGGGGGCCATTATACTTGGATATACCTTATTGGCCAAAATGCTTGTGGTTGTGTATTTTTAAGACTAAATTGAACCACTTTCCAGCTGCTGGACTTAAGACCTCCTAGCCCAAGGGTCGGCAACCTGTGGCTCCCGAGTCGCATGCGGCTCTTTCCACTCCTCCTTGTGGCGCTCTGCAGGTTGCTGACCCCCAGCTGCTAACTCTCCTGTACTGTCCCACGCTGGGCTCTCATGCCGGTGCCGACATCACAGAGCCCAGCGTTGAACAGTACAGGAGAGAGGCAGGCAAGCAGCTGGGGAGACGTTGGGTCCGGGGGCAACAAGACGCCCGGCCAGCGCCCTACCGCCAGGATAGTGAGGGAGAGAGGCAGCAGCTGGAGGTCAGCAACCTGCAGAGAGCTGCCCCCTCCCCTGCAGCCACTGGCAGGACAGTGAGGGAGAGAGACCCAATGTAAGTGTGTGTCTGTATATATTGTATATACACCCATACACACACAGCGCAAATGTATGTAGTAGCCACACAAATTAGTCAATTTTATTAAAAAAACAGGGCAAGCAAGTTCCCTGAATCAATGATATTTTATGGAGATAAAAAACAATCGTAAGAAACAATGTATAAAAAAAAAATGTTGCCAATCCTGATCTGTATTGCAGCGAGGAGGATAGATAATGAGGGACACAGTTAGGTGAAGGCTGCTGTATTATTGGAGAAGTGACAAATGAAAGTTCCAAATGTGAACAGTCTAAGGCAGCGGTGTGCAAACTGAGGGACGGGAGAATTTTCTGTGGGGGGGAGGGGAAATTTGGGCGGGTACAGATGTCCCGGGTTCCCCCCCAAGGTATTTCAATTAAGTGCCGGGGGACCGGGCGAAACCTCTGCAACCTCTACTTACTGAGGTTCAGCCGGCCTCAGGACGCGTGACAATGGCAATGCTCCGTTAACTGATGTTGCGGGGGTCATGTGACGTCACAGTTGCCACGGTAAGGTAATGTGCGAGGTATGGGGGGGGCGGTGGCCTGCGCACCACCGGACCAGCACAGGCAGAGGGGGTGCAGCAAAAAAAACATTTGCGCGTCCCTGGTCTAAGGTTAAGTGAGGTATAAGGTGCAACAGTCCAGTAACTCTGGAGGGGTTAATGCGCATATGTATAGGGCTCAAAATTATCTCACCATTCCTACAGTGTAGATAGTCCAGTGTAGTATTGGAATTCAAAACCCGTCAGCTAAGGCTTGCTCCCCGCTGCAGACGGCGGCGCGTGCGGTGGCGTGCGCGCCTCTCACCAGCCCCTTACCACCTCCCTAACAGGCCCCAGTGACTCTTCGCTTCCTGGCCCTCTTCATGCAGTGACGCGTCAGCCAGCCGGGGATACAACTGGATTGTGTTCCCGTGCGGCGACGCGTCACATGGTGCGCCATGGTGCCAATGAAGAGGGCAGATCGCCGGCAGCCTGGCAAGAACAGCGGAGGGGGGTGAATATATCCAGGCACACAAAACCGTAACTAAACATGCTCTTTATATATGTTTATTAATTTTACACATCACCTCCAGCAGAAACTTCACAACTCCAAACTCTCCCTCCTCAAGTGCACCACACACACACACACACACACACACACACACACACACACACACACACACACACACACACACACACACACACACACACACACACACACACACACCAATCTTTGTGCTACAGCTGAATCTGGACAAGGAAGATTCCTCAAAGCCAAAAGAAACACCACATTCAACACAAAAAAACACATCAGATCCATCTTTTCTCACTTATGGGTCTCTTCCGTTGAGGAGACACACACACACTCACCATCTCCTCGAACCAATGGCAACCTATCAAGTTCATGGCCACGCCCACCCACCCCATTTAGGCCACGCCCCCACACTCCGATCGCTGCAGAAAGCTGCCTACAGACCGCAGATCACGGTTAAGCGCTCAGCTCGCACCCCCTGTACGCCAGGCGTGCGTAGTGTCCAGCTTAAGGCTGCCCTAATAGTGCTGGCAAAGGTGTCGCAGCAAAACAAATGTATTGCCGCCTTTGCGTGTGCTTATAGTAAGCGTGACGCGACGGGAGCGATACTGGCGGCACGAATTTCTGAAACCGGTCAAATTTGATTTTTCAGAGGCTATCGCCACGTGACAGCCTCTGAAACAATCAAAGACCTGGTTGCTTGCGACGTCGCCGGAAAGCTAATTACAACTTTTGCTAGCGGTGACGGGTGACATCATCCGTCGCGCGACCTTAGCCTCCAAACTGTATCACAGGGAGACAGTAAGCATGCTGATCCGGGATAAATGCAGTGTTCCTCACTTAATTGGTAGTATACAGGGAGGGAGTTGAGCAGCTGTTCTGACAGCCCGTCCACGTAGTCACATTACGCCGGCCACACTTGGGTTAATCCACACTTAGCGCAGCATATTTCTGTTTCATGCGATTTCCTATATATTATATATTACAGTCTACCCCTTTTTCATCTATACACTCCATTTAGTTTATTAACTATTCTTTATCTGAGCGCTGGTTTTTCTCTTGGTGTATGTGTATACTGTATGTGTATTATGTATATGTATGTGTGGCGGGGGGGGGTAGTGTGTGTGTGTGTGTGTGTGTGTGTGTGTGGTGTATGTGTATTTGGGGGGGATAGTGTATGTACGTATTGTGTATTGGTAAATAACACTGTTGCACAGAAAAACAATGAAAAATAAACTATACCTATTAGTGTGTATAGTACAGTATGTGCATGTGTTTGGGGGGATGTAATATTCATGCATGTGTTGTATGTTAATGCTTATACAGTATATACCTTTAGTGTGTGTACAGTATATGTATGTGTGGGGGTGTAATATTCATGCATGTGCTGTATGTTGATGCTTATACAATATATACCTATTAGTGTGTGTATAGTACAGTAAATGTATGTGGGTGGGTGTAATATTCATGCATGTGTTGCGGCTCTGAATATTTTGGGGATTTTTTTCTTTTATAAGATGGCTCTTCTTCCTTGAGAGGTTGCAGGCCCCTGTCCTAGCCTATGAAATTGTGTTTTACCAAACTATTGCTTGAGTGAAAGGAATCCGTGTTCTTGGATAAGCCATAAAAAGGTGGGATAATAAACTTCTGACGTTGAGTGATCTCTACTCTTCAACAAACTTCCAAACTTCCTGAGAGAACAACATTGCAGAATAGAATTGGATTAAGTTGATATTCCTGTCTGATAGTAAAATTGGCCTAATTTGGGAAGCAGTTACAATTTACAGAGGATGAGTCTAGCAAAGGAAAAAGCAGCCACAGGGTCCCCCTTATTAATAAAATGTCATACCAGGAAGTACTGTAATATATTGAGAGTTACCTCTCGTTTTCAAGTATGTCCTGGGCACAGAGTAATACAATATTATTTAGGATACAATAACTATCCTAAATAATAAAGCAAAGTATAAGTCATAAGATTTTTAAATTGGTTTGAAGTAAAATAGGGTAGTCCGTGCACTAAGATCCATTAAATCCGGGCAAGCAATGAGAGGTAACCCAAAATAGGAACAGATGTTATGTTCCATCAGTTAACGCTTTACCTTCAATGCTAATACTATGCAAAAACTGCCATTACTGAGCTAAATAGCGTAAGCTTAATGACCAAGTTATTACATGGTTAATTTTAAAGTGTTGATGAAGTCTCGCTTTTACTTTAATCTAGACCAGGGGTCTCCAAACTCAGTCCTCAAGGGCCGCCAACAGGCTGGCTTTTATGGATATCCCTGTTTCAGCACAGGTGGCTCAGTCTTTGTGCAGTCCATTGCAATGTGCTGTAGAGGTTAAGTATATTTATAGAGTCTGTTTTGTCACACCAAGCCTGTAGTGTAGAGGCATTTCTACACCTACAGTACCCACACCATTGGTATACATTCCCACTCCCCACACACCTTTTGTAAAGCGCTGTATACACTGGGCGCTTTATAAATTTATATTCACACACACACACACACACACACACACACACACACACACACACACACACACACACACACACACACACACACACTCTTACATCACGAAGATTCAGGGACCATTTAACACCAAGTAATACATCACATACAGCACAGGGGGAGGGATTGGTTTCAGTCACCGATAACTTACATGGAGTAAAGCCTAGTCTCCTATATTAGAAAGGAAATGTGCCGGCTTATTAGCGATGTAGTGGCTATGCTCTAACATGTCATGGAGATTAGGAGATCTCCTACTGACCAAATCAACACTCTTTCCCCCAACATCTTCTCCAGATCAGGATCAGTTCGGAGGCCATACCAGTGCTTTTGGAGTGTCCTCCTGTAATTCGTCCAGTTCTTATCAATTTAGCCTTGGGGATGAGAAGTGTATCACGCGACTGAGTGTGGCTCTTATTTCTTCCACGTCTAATCACTGATTTGCTATAGCCCCTGGTCTGAAAGCGAGATGATAATGCATTAGATCTTGTTTCAAATATATAGATTTGGTGGAACAGGTTCTTTTAAGTCTTAGAAACTCTTTTTTGTTTTTATTGTGTTTTATTTTTATTTTTTTATTATTTTTTTTTAAAATTGTGTAATAATAGAACTGAAGAAGATCATTAAAAAATGTATGAGACTCATCCAGACCACCCATTGATAGAAAGTACCGTTCTGCCACTAATCCATCAGAATGATGGATGCTGGTATAGAGTGACTCAACGTCACAAGTGGCTAGCACGATTCCTCCATCAACGGCAATCTGGTTGTCTCTGGAGGACATAGGTGGTATCCCTCAAGTGTGAGGGCAATGTCTCAACCAAAGGTTTTAAATAATAATCTAAAAAACGGCAAATTGGTTCACATAGTTCTCCTATGCCAGACACTATTGGTCTTCCTGGGGAGAGAGGTTCTTGTGTACCTTGAGTAAGACTTAAAATGTGGGATCAATTGCGTGGGGTGATAAGAGACCCTCACCACACTTTTTGATAATTATACCTGATGAAATGGCATCACTCACCAAACGATCAAGAAGATGTTTATATTTGACAGTCGGGTCTCCGGGTAGTTCTTTATAGCAGCCAGAATCCTTTAGCTGATGCAAAGCTTCCTTTTCGTTGGGGCCAGATGACTATATTTCCACCTTTTTGTCCAATGGCTTAATTTGGACATTAGACATTGTATGCAAATCTTCTAAGGCTATTCATTCTTCCTTTGTCAGGTTATTGGGCCCATTGGGTTTGGGCATCTTTAGAAAGTCCCTCGTAACTACATCACAATAGACTACAACCTGTGAACAAGTTTGAATTGGTGGACAAAACTTCGATCTGGACTTAACCACAGGGAAAACCACAGAAGCAATGGTAATAGGGGAATCAGATAACTGATCTTCAATATGCATAGTTAAATCACCAAGGACCCTCAATTCTTGGGTATTCCACTGGAACTCTCTATTCTCTGCTGTGTCCAGTGGGTCCTGATTCTTGGCATAATATTTATGAAGCAGTAATTTCCTGCAAACTAATTAAGATCTTTGATCCAACTAAATGATTCTGTACTATAGTCATATTTTTCTGTTATCTACTTTATATTGGGGTGTTACATCTTGTTTACCATTTTATTCATCCTCTACAAGGGTTAATATCTACATCACATTACCGCCTCCATTCTTTATCATTAGGCTGCGTCCATGGTGAATTGTGCCGGGGGGAAGCGCGCTGAGGGAAAGCGGGTGCTTTCCCTGGCCTTAGACAGCGAGCCGTCCGGGGGCGTGTCGGGGGGGGGGGGGGCTGTGACGTCACGGAGCTGGTTCGTCCTCATTGGGCGAACCGCTCACGTGACTGGCCCTGCGCTCCCTTGAGCGCTTGAATTTAAAAGCCGTTCTCATTGCGGCTGCAGGGGCTCACTGCCGAGCAGCAGCGCGTCTTGACCATGCCCGAGGCCTTAGGTGTGTTTTTGGTTTTGTGGGGATGTCTTGTTCACCTTAATATAGTTTATACCGGCCAGTGTCTCTAGGGTTAAAGTGAAAAAATCGTTTTTCACCAGAACCTATATGATCAGTCTTTTTAAGTGCAGGGTACTAGACTTATTGTCGGCTCTGCACTTTTTCTGGTTAATTATAGGAAGGCATGTCATGCAGTAAGGGTTTCCTCAGGCTATTTTAACTTTGTCAATGTTTTTGGTGATCTTGCTTGAATACGTTTTTGTATTTTTGGATATGCTAGAGTGCTTATTTTGAGCTTCTGTTTTTCGTGTGTGTGTGTGTGTACATATATATACGCCTCACATTGAGCTGGTTGGCCTGAAATGAATTCATTCGTGATTTGTAAGACCTATATAGCTAGAGACTGGGGGGAGGGCAAGCAGCATACATTTAAAGTAGCATGTTTTAAGTATAATACAGTGTGAAGTTGAACAGGGAGTTCAACAGGAGTGAAACAAGTGGACAACACCTACTAGCCCTGAATCCTGGATTTTGATCTGCGCTGGAAAGGCGGAAATTATCTATCCCAGACTGCACATCTCTGCACTGAGCTACTGATGCCATGTCGCCACTACTGTTTTTATTTGCTTTGACCTCACTTCTTTTCAAAATACGCACTTCTATCTAACAGCCTCATTATGTCTCATTCATTCATATATCTCCATCTCTCCTTCCTTCGCCACTTCTCAGTTCACATTAACTCCTTTCTTACCTGCCCCCTCCAACACCACACAGTTATATCCCCTGGACTAAAACGCACACCTACAAATCATCCTCACATTCTATTTCTATCCATGCTTCTCCTTGCATCTCTCCCAATCCTGGTCCCTGCCTTATTTCTATATGCTCCTGTCCTCGCCTCACACATACAACTTCTACTCCTTCGGGTGTTAACTCCTCTAACCTCATATCCATCCATTGTCGCCCTCCCTCCTCTTTCCCTTTCTCTTGTGCCCTTTGGAATGCTCGCTCCCTTTCTAGCAAGTTCTTCTCTGTGCATGACTTCTTTCTCTCTCACTCTGCTCCTATTTGCTATAACTGAAACTTGGCTCACTCAATATGACTCTGCTCTGGAAGCTGCCATCTCTTAATGTGGCCTTTCTTTTCCCCACACTCCACGCCCTGATGGCAGGGGTGGAGGCATGGGGCTCCTGCTCTCCTCTATCTGCGTCTACCGTACCCTTCATATTCCTCCCTCTTGCTTTTCCCTCCTTTGAGGCTCTCGCTGTCCAGATCTTCTCTCCTCTCCCTGTCCATGTGGCGGTCATCTATCGCCCACCTACCTCTACTCATCGTCCTACCTTTCTATCTCACTTTGGAGGATGTGTTGTTGCTGATCTCCTCTTCTCCCTCTACCACATGCCCACTTGACCCCATTCCCTCCCATCTCCTAAAACCTCTTGCTCCTACTATAATCCCTACGCTCACACACATTTTTAACTCCACTCTCTACTCTGGTACCTTTCCCTCTTCCTTCAAATATGCAACAGTCATACCATTACTCAAAAACAGCAAGCTTGACCCTAACGGTCTTTCTAACTATCGACCTGTCTCCCTCCTGCCTTTTGCCTCTAAACTCCTTGAACTCCTTGAACGTCTTGTATTCTCTCGCTTGCTCTATTTTCTCAACACCACCTATTCTCTCCTAGACCCTCTACAATCTGGCTTCCGCACTGCTCACTCCACTGAAACAGCCCTCACTAAAATAACTAATGGCCTCCATTTTGCCAAAGACAGAATTCATTACACTCTGCTCATATTACTCGACCTCTCTGCAGCATTTGATACTGTGGACCACCCTCTTCTCCTTCACATTCTACATACTCTTGGTATTCGGAACAAAGCTCTATCCTGGATCTCCTCTTACCTTTCCCATCGTACTTTCAGTGTATCTTTTGCAAACAACTCCTCCTCTATCACAGTCCTGGGACCCCATCTCTTTTCTCTGTACACACTCTCTAGGTGACCTAATCACATTTCTTGGGTTCAAATATCACCTCTATGCTGATGACACAAATTTACTTTCTACGCCTGACCTTACAGCTGCTGTACAGACTAAAGTTTCTTATTGTCTGTTTGCTATATCATCCTGGATGGCCCTCTGCCTACTTAAACTAAACATGGCAAAAACAGAGCTCCTCATACTTCCTCCCAAACCTGGCCCTACTACCTCCTTCCACATTACTGTTGGAACTACGATCATTCACCCAGTAGCCCAAGCACGCTGCCTAGGGGTCACACTCGACTCCTCTCTCACATTCTCTTCTCACATTAAAAACGTTTCTAAAACCTGTCGCTTTTTCCTCCGCAATAATACCAAGTTACGCCCTTTCCTCTGTTGCTCGACTGCTAAAACTGACTCTGGCCCTATTCTCTCCCGTCTCGATTACTGTAACCTCCTGCTGTCCGGCCTTCCTGCCTCTCACCTGTCTCCCCTGCAATCAATCCTAAATGCTGCTGCCAGAATCACTCTACTCTTTCCTAAATTTGTCTCAGCGTCTCCCCTGCTGAAATCCCTCTCCTGGCTTCCTATCAAATCCCATATCACACTCACAATTCTCCTCATCACTTTTAAAGCTTTACACTCTTCTGCTCCTCCTTACATCTCAGCTCTAATTTCTCGCTATGCACCATCCCGGCTCTTGCGTTCTGCTCAAGGATGTCTTCTCTCTACCCCTTCTGTATCTAAAGCCCTCTCCCGCCATAAACCCTTCTCTCTGACTGCCCCACACCTCTGGAATGCCCTTCCCCTCAATATCCGACTAGCACCCCCTCGACCCACCTTAAAACACACCTGCTTAACGAAGCATATGAGTAGCTCCATGGCTGATAATTAACACCTCACACATTAACCTTTGCTCCTTGCAGACGCACTTACCAGAACGCCCTCCTACTGTCTCTGTACATACTTCCTACCAACAAAATTAGATTGTAAGCTCTTCGGAGCAGGGACTCCTTTTCCTAAATGTTACTTTTATGTCTGAAGCACTTCTCCCCTTTGTGTTATTTATATCATTTATTTTTTACATGGTCATGTATTACTGCTGTGAAGCGCTATGTACATTAATGGCGCTATATAAATAAAGACATACATATTTCAGTTGTTCAGAGGTATATCTTCACGTGGAGTATAATAAGTAACTCCTCTTAGCAGTGTATAAAGCAATTATGTCCCCCTCCTAAGTAGGATTCTCCTCTCTAGCAAAAGCCCTATTTCGGCATCTGGATGGGAGGTATGACCTAAATGTAATGTTTTTTTTTTTTTTTTTTACCAGTTATTAACCTTAACTGAGCTTCGGAAATCTGCGATGATTTCCAATAACAGCTCTTTACAGGAGACGTGTTAACAAAGTTATTTGCTTTGGTGGGTACGGTTTTACCATTTAAAATACAAAAAGCAGAACTTGCACTCACCCTGGTTTAGAAGTTGTATCTGGTGCACTGTTCCTTCTCCTACAATACACAAGCATAGTAAATTAGACCAGCATTCAAAAATATAAATAACTTGCTAACTCAATGGGTTATTCCAAATAATTAATGTAATAAGAAATATACAAAAAAAAATCAATTTAAGCAAATTACTGATGAAAAAGGAACCCTTAAACGCCGGCGCTGCTGGGAGAGATTTCTGTTGTGACTTTGTACCACTAATTGTGTTAACTTGCTATTAGACTGTGTGAAAGCTATTGCTTAAATTGATTTTTTTGTCAATTTTTATTTCTTATTAAATTATTTTGAATTACCCATTGCGTGAGCAAGTTTTTATTTACATTTTTGAGTGCTGGTCTGACTTAATATTTTACTACAGTTTTACCATTACTGGGATGGTAATGCCCCGTATTGTAGCCTAAAGGAGCTTGGTGCATTTAGGCCTAAAATCTCCAGCATACCCTTAGAACAGGCGTGCTAAACTCCAGTCCTCAAGCCCCCCAACAGGTCAGGTTTTCGGGATATCGCAGTTTCAGCACAAGTGGCTCTGATTGAGCCACCTATGCTGAAGCATATTGCTGCTAAGAGAGTTTATCATTATCTTGTAGTTAAGTCCAAGTCAGCATCTATGAGCCAGCCCTGGTTTTGTATTTGCTAGTCAGTGGAATAAGATCATGATAATAGCATTGTATGATTATTACGTCCTCCGTGCAACTCTTTCCTTAAAGGAAACTGTTTTGCTTGCTTGGTACAATCCAGCAAAGTAAACATCTTAGTCAATCGGAATTTTACTTGCATAGACAATGTCACATGCCTTGTCGTGTTTCTCACGTTACCTGCTGCCTCCCTGCCTCTTTACTGATGTGTATTGTATGTGCTTGTCATGATAGAGAGGATTTGGCCCGGGATTAAAGGGGTTACACCCCATTTGGCCACCCTCTACTCTCACCTGGGAAGCAAGGGGTTAACTGGACTAAGATCCAGTAATGTGTTTTTTTCCCTTGCTTCAGTATCCAAATGTTTATTCCCCTATATAAATGTATTGTGTTATCCTGGTGTTTGCACTCACACATACACTAGGGTTGATGCGGGAGGGAAGGGTTTAATGTTAGTTTAGTGATTATTGCCCTTTGTTCCCTTTTCCTGCATTTTCAGGCTCCATTTTGCAGCCTTCCATAGGCCGCCATTGCATCTCCATGCGTTCCAATGGCAGAAGTAGCGGTTTTTGACCTGTTTTCCAGCGACGACCAGCAGGTGGCGTCCGAGAGGAGGAGCGGCGGTTTCCCATTGTAAGTCAATGGGCTCATTGACTTCAATGGAGATTCCTCAACGCAGGCCTCGAGGAACAGGTTGGCAGCCATCCAAACCGCAGACCGCAAAAGCGGATACAATGTCTTTGAAAAGAGTTTAATCACTTCGGTCAAGTTCAAAGACAATTGGCGTGGGAATCTTAGGTTCTAGGGCCCCTGGAAATAAAGTTATTTTTGTCCCTAGCTCCTAGGAACCCCCACACACGATCCACACCGGGTCCAGGAATGAGAGACCCCCCTAAGGGGTCGAGCGAAGGAGGGTCGCACCATTGAATCTAATGGCGACGTGCATCATGCATTGTCTATGGCGGCGCCGGCCATTGATTCCAATGGGGAAAAGCCGCGTGGCGTAAAAACTACTAAGTGTAAAATGCTGAAAAATGTAAGTCCATATCTCCGGTTCTGGAATGACCAGAGGGATGGGATTTAGGTGGCATGTAGCCAAGGTTCCGGCTTTAATGCATGCCCCTTCCCAGCCCCCTCAGACCAACCAGACGGAATGTGGACAATTGTAAAGATTTGTGGATTTTCTCATAGACTTCAATGGCGGCGGTTTCTCCATTGAAAGTCTATGGCGGGAAACTCCATTGACTACAACGGCGGAGTTGCTCCATTGAAACCCATGGCGGCGGAGCCCGTTGTTTTCAATGGGAAATTAGTGAAAAGCTGAGATTTCTTTTTAGCGGAGATTTTTATAATAAAATATGAAACGGTTTATGTGGTATTTGTATAACTCCGGTTCTGAAGGTTACAGCGGGCTGAAATGTGGACCCTATAGTGTACCACTTCCGGCATTAAGGTCTGGAAAGTTTGGACCCGCTGGACCTACCAGAACCGGGTATTTTAATATGTGTAGGTATTAAAGTGTATATGGGATTTTGGATCTGCTCTGAAAAATGCAGATTCCATCTGCTATGCTGAATAGGGCAGGAAGGGCATCCTGAGGAATTAGCATAGCCCGGTGATCAAAAGCTAACTGTCCTGATTGTTTATACTAAGGGCAGGAACAAAGGGACTGAGTGTTTTTAAGTGTCGGTCTTCACACTTACAAGGGAAGCCAAAATCTCCTTCAAAAAGATTTTTCTAGCCAGCTCGGCGCCTTGGTTGTAAGAGAGGGGGTTGAAATGGTATTTAAACCAGAGTCAGTCCTTACTCAAATGTCTTCATGCATGGTCTTCATGATCTTCATGTATTGTCGTGATGTCTACATCTGAACCTGAATTATGGAAGAAATGGCCCATCCTGTATCCTGATGGCTTTCTTGTCCTAACCTTTAAGTGCTATATTTTGTTTGTTATTTGTATATCTTGTTGTGTTCACCTTTTTCAAGGAATAAATTATATTTTATCATATCTAAGCCTCGTCCAATTCAACCCAGTTATATTTTTGGTGTGTATTATTAATAGCCTGTTACAAAGTTACCGTCACAGTGATTACGTGCAGAACTGGCGGGACCTTATGTGCAATTCTTCCTGCTTACTTCTACCCTGGGTCCCAAGGTCTTGTGTGACTTCACCTTTTCAGCTTTTGTAATGAGGCAATTGTACAGTGGGAAGCAAATCGGGGGGAAATGCGTCAGTCTATTCTCATCTAGGCTGAATAATACTTTTTTTATTGTCGTAAGTAAAATTCTTATTGAAATGTAAAATATGCAAATACTATAGAACAGCGGTGTGGTCTGTGTTCCTTGTGAAATGACATGGGGAGAATTTCTGGTCTTCAATAGTAGATTGCAAGAAAATCACACTTACACTTTCATGGAAATCTGTGAACAAAATCTAATGTATAGTTCTTGGAAGGAAGTTCGGTGGGTGCCAATGTTTGATCCAATTCGCACTCCGGTCTCTGCAGCAGCACCACCCCAACGTTTCACTCCCCTGTGTCGCTCTGTGTGTGTGTGTGTGTGTGTGTGTGTGTGTGTGTGTGTGTGTGTGTGTGTGTGTGTGTATAAAAGATGAGCCTTTTTACAATAAAATGAATAGCGTGGGTGAACCATAATGCAATCTTAAACACTTGATTTTTCACACCTAAAAATGTAGTTGGACAGTTGCTATTTTCTTGTAACATTTGTGTATTCGTGATATCATGACTTTAAAGCTATTAAAGAAAGTGTTGGGCAGGAGTAATGTGAAGACAAATAGAGCAATTTTGTTTTGTTGATAGGTAGCACAGAAAAGGTGCTAGATGAGCCTGAATCGGCAGCCTCTAAAGCAGGGGCAGCCAACTCCAGTCCTCAAGGGCCACCAACAGGTCAGGTTTTCATGATATCACTGCTTTAGCACAGGTGGCTTAATCAGAGGCTCAGACTGCACCACTTGTGCTGAAGCAGGGACTGATTGAGCCACCTGTGCTGAAACAGGGATATCCTGAAAACATGACTTGTTGTTTGTCCTTGAGGGCTGGAGTCGCCCACAGCTGCTCTAAAGCTTGTACAGTATTAAGTTTTCATTTTGCTTATATTGCAGCTGCATTGGGAAAAAATGGAAATTTTAAATGTTTGATTGGAATGAAAATAAAACAAAAACCAGTTACATATTTGGCTAAGTTGCTCTTACTACACTGGCCATGGTTGCCTTTTGACCTGAAGTCTCTGTCTTGCTGCCGCAGCACACGCCAGCGAGGAGACTGTAACATTTCGCCGTGAACGCAGCACATTTAGGCGCCAGGCTGTACGGCGCCGGCACAATGCCGGGAGTAACCCAACTCCTCCCGCATCGCTCATCGGATCACCCCTCAGGTACGGTATTCAGAGCTCTACTGTGCTGCACGAAGCAGGCTTCTAACCACTACCCCGCCCTGACTTCACCCCACCCTGAACCCACCAGTGTTGTCTGATGAGGCAAATATCTTCCTCTGCCCCTTCCCTGTCCCCCCCTCTCCGTCCCCCCATCTCAACCTCTGTCCTTTGTTGGCTGTCTGCATGACACTGCGGGCATGCGTTGTGCATGTGTCTGTTGCACTGCAGATGGGGAACCATTTTTTCTATTCCTGTTGTAAGTAAGGCCTTTACAGGTCTGTTACATACAGTGTTAAAAAGCTCTGTTCAAGTATCAACACACAATGCCATGTGACATGTTTTGAGAGATCCTTTGTAATGTCATTTGTTATACCTGAGCCTTTAATGTACAGAGATTCCCCAATAATTGTTCCGGGTGTTTCTTTAATAGCAGCTCAAACAGCTCGTTTCATGCTGTAATTAAAAGGCACATTTTTGATGTTCCGAAACAAGCAAAATCTATAGCAATTAGTGAGGAATCTTTAGTGCCTCTGATTCGTTCAATGCCTCCAATTACATTTAATGTCTAAGACTTCTGTGTCTGTTTTTTTTTAAAGAGTGTAAATAAACATTTTTACTGCATTTGTAAACTAAATGAAATTACACTTACTACGAATTTACACTTACGAACTGGGACATTGTCAACAAGTACAAACTGGATGGGCAAAAAACATTTGTAAAGCTATGAAGTTTATTTAGTCATCTTGTTTAATGATATCAGTTTCGAACAGTGCAAGCATTGCAGTCTTTGACATAGCCCAAGTTATGTGGCAATTCAAAGGTTAACATTGACCCACAGATCTGCAAAATATGATGGTAATTAATACATAGAGTATGAGCTTACTGCTTTAAATGGGGGAAAGGATAATTTACGGAATAATGTAACTGATCATTTTCCTATGTACTCTCTTGTGGTACAATGCACATGTGCTGACACATGTTACATGTTGCCTGCATGAAATGGTTCATGCATTCCTCCCTTAGTATGTTGCCAAATAAAATGCCTTTCAGGTTTACTCTCAGACCTGCACAATTGGTCTGCTTTCCTTTTATGCTGTCACATTTTAAGAAGTGACAATCGGAAAGCTTGGACTCGTATTTGTTTGGCAAGAAAGTAGCAAGCCGGATTAATCTGAAGTATTTTACACCGAGGGGCAGATTTATCAAGATTTGTTATGGGTAAGGCACCAGATCTGGTATTAACTCCCATCCAATTCAATGGAAGGATGCTGAGTCAAGTCAGTTAACCAGTAACTGAGCTTGCTAATTCTGGGGGTTTATGTCTACTGCTCAGCTAGTTAACGGTCACCAGTTTATTAATATTATGGAGCTGCTAGCGTAAGCAATACAGTTAATAGAACAATACAGGGAGAATTCATCATTTCTCTAACCTTTAGCATCTGTATACAATGGAGAACATCTTAAGTCAGAAAGATTTGCAGATGTTCTAACTTAGTGACCAACACCCTTCCATGTCACTCTGCCCACATCTGAAGTGTATAGAATTTTTTGAATATATGGTAAATTGTATTTTGAAGAAAGCTCATTTTTATTTTTTTTAACTACAATTTATACATAATTTATTCTGAAGCCGATTTCGAGAAACAGGTGGGATAAGGTAGATCATACAGTCCTAACTTCTGCTTTGACATTTCTTTAACTATCTCTTTTGGCCTTTTCAGAGGAGACTACATCAACCGCAAATGTTATGCTTGGAGTAAAAGTTGGAATGGTCCCTGAGCAGAATTTTCTAATGAAACATCAATGCTTTTTGTATGAAAGTTTAGGGTACATTCTTCCCCCTAAACCGGCTCATTTTTTTTTTATGGATCACATTTTCAACAGGTTTTAATTACACTTGAATATTAACCCCTTCACTATCAGAGGGACCAACCATGCTTTGCAGAGCAAAAGGTTTTATGGAATCTATCACTGTCTAACATGCTGTTTACCACATTGTGTAGCTGTTATACACAGCTTATGTGAAAACTGACATCAAGATACTGATATGAAAGATTAAATATGGAGTTAATATTATACCGTTATGGAAATCGCAGCATGTGGTTGCTACTGTTATGTATCTGCTTTGCACAAATGAGCATATTAAGCAAGCTCCTGTTTTTATTAGAAAGGTAATTAAAGTTGTTTAAATCGTATGATTGGACTTATAATCACCACAAGGGGAATAAACCTCTTTGATGCAGGAGTGGCTCATAGCACATACAGTAGTGTTCTATATTGTACGGACAGTCTCCAAGTATACTAATAAATGTCTGCAAGTACTAATCTGCATGATATAAAGACTGGTTTGAATATTCCCTAATATAAAAATGACAAGTTGAGGTTCCTCTTTGTTTCAAGCAGGTACAGGCTACTCCCATTACAGCTCTTAGTAGCAGTACATTTTTCCATTTTATGTTTTCTAAGACTTGTAGAGTATCGGAGCTTCTTCCTTAAGGGATATGGCCACTCATATGTAGAGATGGGGGTCATGTTTTCATCTCACGATGCTACCATGGCTGTCCAGTCTTTTAAATTGATATCTTGATTTGTTGATGAAAACTTGCTTTTGTTGTGTGGCTGTCCCTGATGTATGCAGACCCTTCCATCACAGAAGGTGGTGGAACCAAAAGTTGTTCTTTCCTTTTCCCAGTTGTTTGCACAGCATTAGCGGTGTCTGTCCTCACCGACCTACTGTCCAGTGTTATAAAAATAACATTACTCCATCTATATGAAATCGCACTTCTCAAGTTGTCTATTGATAAAATCACTGTTGGTGTACAGTATAATGTTGAAGCTTTTACTTCCCTTTTAAGTTGAGATGTGATTGGCTTATTTTTCACGTATTTCTTTAATGCTCCCCTGTAATGTCTCCCCAATCCCTGTTTTTTCCTAGCTTTCAAGATGGTCATCAAGGCCAACAGTCATCAACCCAGGTCAAAGTCCAGTCCCGTCCCCCTTCCCAGGCTGCAGTGCTCAGCGCTAGCGCCTCCTTGCTGGTGAGAAATGGGAGTGTCCACTTAGAAGCATCACATGACAATGCATCTGCCGTAGGCAGTAGCAGTTTGCACGATGAACTTGGTATGCAGGCCTTATGTAACCTTGGTGACATGGAAGTTTTAATGCAGCATATTTTGGGTAATAATGCCGTTCACTTATCTTTCATTTCAGAATCGTGTGTGAATGAGGAGATTTGCTGCAAGTTGATAACGTTTTACTGTGCTATTAAATGTTCGCCTCTTGTTATATATAAACTGATATTGCTGTTTCAAACATGTACAGTTCACAGCTAAATATTTTTTTGACAGCTCAACGGCGCCAACATCACTATCACTGTTGCTAACCTTTCTTTTTAACAGGTTGTAGGTTGTACATGGTTTTCCCCCTCCCCCGCCACTTGCTTAGTGCTGGTAGTTATGCTCTACAGGGCCTTTTTATCTTTATAGCATTTTATCTATTGGCCTCCTTGCTTTCAGGCTCATAAAAACGTGTGGTTCTCATCATTTACAAAATATAGGATGCCCAACTATTGAGGCATTTATTTTTGTGTGTGATGTACCCTCTTAACAAGACAATGGAAGTCACTCCACACCATCAGGCAGTGGGAGTCATTATTTAACCAAATGCTTGTGGCTTGGTATTGAATACCTTGACAAAGACCGCTTATGTGGGCGAAACATTGGTACTACCATTAAATCAACTTTTTGTGCGAGACTGTGTGCATGGATGCATTCCTTCTACCTGTTATTGAATACCCACCATGTTGAGCTGCTCTTTGTCTAGAAAAAATAGCAATAGTGTGTGTGATATTCTGCGTACTAACTTGTTATAAAGAATACATGACTTTTTAGGGCTGGGGGGCGGGGGGGGTAGTGTTTGTTCTCCATTGAAGAAACTATCTGTATGAAAGTTTTTTCAGTCTGTTGCTTAAAAGATTAAACTAATGCATGCGTGTGAGAACAACATACACCTCAGTGCATCTGTATTCTGGGATTCATTCGAACATTTAATTTGGTATTAATATTTTTATATGGAGTTTTAATGTAATTAGGGACAATCTTCATGAACTATTGTGTATCTGTGTATGTAGGCTTTGAAAACATTTTTTCCACCCTGTTTTAATGAGGAGATTTTTTTGACCTACAACGCCATTTGTAGACCCGTATCTTGATGTCTGTTTTTTCTGCTTGAAATGTTTGGATTCCAATGGTTTTTACTACTTTGTCTTCTACTGCTGCTTTTTAAGATCTTAGTCCTCTTAATAAAATTGTAGAAATTTAATGGAGGTGGTGTGATCCAAAACATGTTTAGATATTCTTTTGAGATTATGCTTTGGCTGTCGATGTCCATAAGATGGTTCCCCAAACCTTTGATGGACATTAAGGATTAATATATGGCTAGTCAGAGTGCACAAAAAGCGGATTGTGCCCAAGGTGAACCACTTCCCACATTCTCTTTGCAAGAGCACTTCGTAGTTCTATTATATTTTGTTGAAAATACAAATGCTGGAATTTTTATCTCAAGCAAATTGTGCTAAAATGAAAAGGCTTGGGATGGGGGAGGGGGGGAGAGAGTTTGCAGCGTATTTAACGTTACAAATGTTTTTTCGTGAGCATGTATGTCTTGTTTCTTTTGTTGCAATCACTGTATGTAGTGTTAACCATGGAAAAATATTTTTTTTTAACTGTTTTGGTATAATGAATAATCTTATCAAATGCCCCCAGAAGAAGCCACTTAACATTCTAAATGTTTCTTTTGCTTTCAAAATAATGTTGGTGCCATATAAAGAAACTTGTTTATTGAAGGGATTGTATAATACTACAAGGATTAGCGGTATCTACCATATTGTCTCAGTGGCCAACTGCAGTCCTCAAGGGCCATCAACAATCAGGTTTTAAGGATTTCCCTGCTTCAGCATAGGTGACTGTCATTGAGTGAGCCGCCTATGCTGAAGCAGGGATATCCTTAAAACCTGACCTGTTCGTGGCCCTTGAGGACTGCAGTTGGCCACTCCGGTTCCAGAGGGTCACATGCTTGTAATTAGTTGTTAACTGGAAGACCCTTCTATACTGTAGCTCTAGGTCAATCGATCTCCTGTACTAGTTGGACTTAGATTTGCTATGTGCCAATTAAGTACTTCAGCAGAAAATGTATATAAACATGTTAACCAACATGTTCATATTGTCCTTGATATTTTGCATTGCATTGACCAAAGATTTTCGCCGTACTGATAAATAATGAATTAGAGAGAACACCCCAGTAATATTTTTGCATGTAATCGGTGTTTGTTTGCGGGTTTTTTTGTAGTGAAGCTAAAGTGACTGAGTTGGGAAAGAATGCTGTGTTTATATCATACATAAATGCCTTTATTGATTTACTGTTGCCCTTTTATACTGCTTGTTATACATGTTTAGGCATTGTATGTATTGGCTTTTTGCTGCGTAACGTGGTCTGAACTTGTATTGTATTGCAGTCGCTTTCAGACCCATCCCTAGCAGCAAATGGTCCAGTTATTTGTTTTTTGGGTGAGGGGGTGTTGAAGAATAAAGATTAGTAGTAATTTTAGACCTGTGAGAATTGAGATCTTTGGCAGATTGTGTGACCCTTTAAAGGGCCCGCAGCCGAGATCTTCATGGATGCAGTTACTGTATTGTATGAGCTTTGTACAGGAGACCTTACAAGTTGGGAAAAGACCATAGTTCTCAAAGCTATATTATGAAGCCTCATGTTGGCGTCACAAACTGCAAAGGAATTTAGTTTCAGTTGGATATAGATAGTAATGTAAATAGTATATTGCAATAATATGCAATTATTTAACCAGCTTTTTGCGCCTGTGTATTTTATTTTTTCCACCAGGTAAATTCACACCATCGCTCTATGAAACAGGTGGCTGTGACATGTCACTAGTAAACTTTGAACCAGCTGCAAGGAGGACATCTAACAACCTCTGGTACGTTGCATTCTGTCTCTGCTTTCTTAACGGCTCTAAAGTAATTTAGAAATGTGAATGCTATAGTGCAGGCCAACGCCAACGCCAGTCCTGAGGACACCCCAACAGGTCAGGTTTTCAGGATATCCGTGCTTCAGCACAGGTGGCTGTCTTTGACTAAGTCACTGATTGAGCCACCTGTGCTGAAACTGGGATATCCTGAAAACCTGACCTGTTGGGGCGTCTTGTGGACTAGCGATGAGTGCCCCTGTGCCACAGCGCACACAGATTCCCCACTGCTCAAACTTCTAGTAGGAGATTGGTATTCAGTTAAGTGATACAACTTCTGAACACAGGCAGTCCTCGTTATCCAACATTTCACTTCACAACGCATGGCATATCCAACGCTTTATAATGCAACCCTAAGGGCCATTCTTCGACGTCTGACTGCACTATCCAACGCTCACCGCCACTAATTAACATGGGACTCACTTTACAACGGTTTCACTATCCAACGCTGCTTCCAGAACGGATTCCGTTGGATAACCGAGGACTGGCTGTACAATGGTTTGTTTCCTTCATAAATATTTTTCTACCTAGTGACTGATGGTGTTACTTTGTTAACTAGGAACCAATTGCGTAATTGTATCAAAGCGACAAATTACATTTTCATACTATTGTAAAATACCTACAGATGTTGCCCACGTTATTGCCCCTGTTACCTTATCCAACGGTAGATATATTGAAAACCATGTTTAAGGAAATAACACGTGTGTTTAACATGCTATTCTGTGCGTTCATGTTAATGGGGATATGAACATATGTTACATCTATATGTTGCACTAAGGCATCGACTTCAGACCAAACAATTTCAGTATCGACATTGATCTATTTTATGGGATAAATCGAGGTCATTTAAATGTTAAATTTAAACAAAGAAATATTAGATTTTTATTCGTATATTCTTAAATGTTCATCTTTTCCTAATTACCTTAAATTAGATGCTTGAAAGAGTTTGTATGAACTTTAATATCTCCGGACTTTCTGCTCCTTGAAGTTATCACGATTTGATCATTCCCAAAAAGCCAATGTTGAAGGTCACCGTGCCTGATAATGCAGAACAATCAAGAGAAAAAGATGCACATCCAATGTCATTTTCTCTTTGGACTGTACTTGATAATGGCAAAAAGTCATTTTCTCCATCTTCACTTTACTAGTTATACGGTATAAACATTATACAGTCGCACTCCCTTATATTTTAATC